>NC_043703.1:1841942-1864895 GCF_006229205.1 Suricata suricatta | reverse complement strand
GGGCCCGTGACATTCTGACACGGCCTCTCAGCGAAGAGAAGGACACAGAGGATGCCCGTGTAATTGGAACGCCGGCTGAGATCTGAGGCGGTGAGGACGGGCGACGCATTCTCTGCACAATGGCGTTGGTTGAAGGTTGTATATAAGGTGGCCTTATTAAAGTGACAAGGCGATTTAATTCCTTTGTGCACGATGATTCTACTTCATTGATTTACAATGGGAAGGATATAATTTTGCTAGTGTTGGCAAAAAGCTCAAATGTCAGCCTTTTCAAATTACCATACTTGCCTTGTTCAGGATGAATAATGAATAAGTCACCTTTTGTCTACAGTTAAATATTCTTGAATAAATACAAAGAACATAAAAGACATAAATGATTGCCTGATTTATATTTAAAATAAAGATCAACATTGTGATAAACGGTTGAAAATGCTGTGGGTGCGGCAGTAGGCCGCCCAATAATTACCTTACCCGCGAGGCAGACGCCCAGGTGTAGATGGCGGTCAGGGCGCGCACCCACTTACCTGCGAAGCCGGGCTGTGGGCTGAGGCCTTCGTGAGGGGAGCCCGGGGCCCAACAGGAGGGCCTGGACTCCTCAGACCCAGTGGCTGACTCACGCGAGGCCGAGGGTGGCTCTCTGTCACCTTTGGGACGAGTCTGTAAGAAACACTGGACAAGAGCAGGAGAGCGGGGTTGTCGGAAAACTCGCAAATCCGCGTTTGGACAACCACGTACCCGTTGGGTCAAATTCTGCGCAGCGGCGGGATGGAGAGAGCCTCTCCTATGGACGTACGAGCTGGCTCTACCCTCGCACCAGGAAAGCACGTTATACCTCAATATGGCAAAAAATCTTATTTTTATGAAAAATGTGTATATATGCATTAGGAGACTTCCAGTTTTCTGAAGAAACAACAGAACGTGTGTGTGTCTACAGGTCAGTAGCCATATGTGTATATTGTATGCGTGTGTTTGAAGCACATTTGAGGAATTTGCTCACTGGACTGGGGGGCTGCTGAGTCTCAAATGCACAGGGCGGCTTGGAGATTCGAGGAGCTGGTGTTGCTGTTCACTTCCAGAGGCCCTGGGGGCAAAGGCCTCTCTTCTTAGGGAGACCTCATTCTTAGCCTTGGACTGATTGGATGAGCCCCCCGCCCCCACATTATGGAGGTAATCTCCTTCACTCAGGGTCTACTGATTTAAAAATATTAACCACACCTAAAAAATCATTTCATCGAGATTTCCAGACTGACTTTTGACCAAACATCTGGGCACTGTGGCCTCGCAAATTTCCTAATTGTTTTTTCAATGAACATGCTGTATTTTTCAATGGGGAAATAATACAACAGAATATATGGGTTTTTTTTTTTTTTTTTGAAAACCTTGAGTTCCAAATCTGTGTGAAATCCACCTGATTCTTGACACTTGCAGGATCATGTTCAGCGGGGATGCGTTGAGTGCTGGGCGGTCTCCCTCTTGCCGTCGGGGAGCGTCACCGTGGAGACGCTGGAGGCTCATGGAGTCTGGGGGGCCGATCTCCTTCCCTGTCCCAGCTCTGCCGCCGGCGCCGTGTCCCATCCCTCGACACAGCACTCGCACGTCCCCACGCATCAGTGGAGGTTTGAAGAGAGGGGGCACTTGGGGTCCGGATGGTTGCGGGCAAACCGCAAAGGCGCTCGGTGGGCGGAGCTCCGCGGAGCCAGTCCCGGATGGTGGGCGGGGCTGTACTGAACCCAGATCGGGTCTGCGTCCCACCTGCCTTCTGAGTGTCCTGCCTGCCGGACACGCGTGTGGGCGGGTAGACGGTGGTCGTGAGCCGCGCGCGGAGCGTTTCTGCGCAGTTAGCGTCCCTTCTTCCCTCCGTGAGAATGCGGCTGCGAGGGGGCCGAGGAGATGCGTCCTTGCTCCTTCTGGGATTTCCCGGGAGCCGTTGGCTGCAGGTCGCGAGCAGGGCCAGCCGCATGGGCACCCGCCTTGCACGCACGCTCGCCGTGACCGCCTGGCGCCTGCGCACACCTGGGTCTGGGTGTGCCCGTGATCTTCCGGCGCGTTACTGTCCTGTTCATGTGATAGTTCCTGTTCTCTGCGTTTTGAAATTTAGACGTAGGAAGACACTCGTCCCTTCATCCTAGGACAGTACAGGGGCTGCTACCACTTAGGTCCGTCCGTGGAGAACCGCCGTCAGATGCCGATCGGCGAACAGTAGATTCCACGGTTCTGTCTCAGAGCGCCTGGAACCCCCTCTACGGTCGTCCTCCGTTTACCCGGAGACCGCGTGGTGTTACGTTCCTTTGTCTTTGTTTGCAGCGGAGGAGGGGGGAGAGGGAACCCACCAGGCATGGGGGCGCCCTGCTTCCTTCCACCGCTGCTCCCAGGTCCTGGCCCAGGGGGCCTCATCCCTCTCCGGATTGGTGGGACCCCCTCGTGGGGTCTGCACCACTTGCGCTGCGCGTCCCCACCGCACTTGCACACGACCGCAGACACACCTGTCCCAGGGGCAGGAGAGATCAGCCTGCACGATTAGGGGCCTCGAGTCCTGACCCCAAGGTTGGGTCAGGTCCTGTCGCACATCGCTGGACGCTCTTGGCTTTCCTTCCTCCCACGATTGGAGGCTGTGCACGTGTCACGTGTTGTTACTGCCCCACCACAGCCTCCCTTCTGTCCCCACGCCCAGCCCGGGCCCGCGGCACACAGTGGGTGCCAACACGTGAACGCCGTGGGCACAGGGAGCCGAAAGGCTGCTTAACGCTTCTCTTTTGGTCACAGTGCCTCCCCTGGGGGCCTGAGGTCATTCCACCCTCTCCTTCCATGTGAACAAACCTCAGGCGGAGGGACTGTCCCTCCCTGCTTTCCCCACGCCCTGCGTCGTGATCCTGACCTTGCAGATGGACGCAGTGCGTGTTCTTGTCCGTGTGAGGCCATCCTCTTGTTGACCCTGGGATGTGCGTGAGGAGAGTGTGTGTGTGTGTGTGTGTGAATGTAGGAGTGTGGACACATGTCTGTGTCTGTGAATGTGTGCCTGTGTGTGTGCATGTTGGGGTGTGTGTACGTGTGTCCGAGCGTGTATGTGAGTGCGTGTGCACAAATGTGAGTGTGTGTCAGGGGAGTGGTACATGGGTGCATGAAGGACTCACTAACAGGGCCAGGCCCGGCCCAGCAGGAGCACCGGCACACGGGCTGAAGGCACAGACGGTCCACTGCGGAGGGAGGTCTGTGGCCCAGTTGGAGGAGAGGTGAGTGGGTCGTGGGGGGCGGGGTGCCTGGTGAACCCCTCGAGGCCTTGGGTCCCTTCCCTGCTGGCTCTGGCGCAGGAGACGGTTTCCCAGCTGCTGGTGACGGATGCTGCGTCTGGTCACCAGGCGGTGGGGGGCGGGCTGACCGGGGCAGGACCCACGTGCTGTGTCCTGCTGCTTGCTGGGCCAGCCGGGGCGTTTTCTGGGCGTCAGGACTTCTTTGGCGTTCCGTGCTCCGCTTTGTGATTTGGAGGTGCTGCCGTCTCTCAGGGGGTCACTAAGCCACTGCTAAAACCCCACATCTCCGGAGTGCGCACGGGGTCCCGGCTGCCCTCCACTTTGCCTACACGGATGGTGGCTCTTGTCACAGCAGATGCATTCTAACGTATCTGATCTCTTCCGATTCAACGGGAAAGAGATCAATAGAAGAAATTTTGTTTTATTTAAGGGAAAAAACAGCCTTGTCTACTGTCAAGCGTTTCTGGTTTCGTTAGTTTGGCCAGAAAGTGGTCAAACCCCTCCTGCCGTAATGGGCTTGATGCACTGGAAGAATAAACGTAGGGTCCCGAGCCTCCTTTGTGCCTCGCTTGGCCTTTGCTGGCATGTCCCTTCTGATCTTTTGTGTACCCAGTCCCTTTTTCTATTTAAAAAACCTTCACCCAAATACCCATCAAATGTGACTGCGTTAAATATAAACACACCCTCCCTCAATTGTCTACAAAGCCGAGCTCAGCGGCTCTGCCAAGAAAATGTGAAGCCAACCTTTTAAAGCCTTCTCTGAAGACTGGAGGAAAATTACTCCCAGACTCCGTTGATTTCATAAGTGAAAGAAAAAAATAAATGCATAAACCAAAAATCAACCCCACTGGCCTTTGCTTCTATTCCTGGGCCACAGGCAAGAGTGCCCAGAAGACCGCCGCCCCTTCTCCACTCCTGGCACCATCTCACGGGGCAAGTGGGACAGCTCTCCACACACGGCCTTGCCCTCGACCCTCCCTGTGGCCCCGCGCAGGGTAGAGGCTGTGGGAATCCTTGGTTTCCAGCATTTATGGCAGATTGAAAAGGGCTCTCCTCCCTCTGCAATGGCCTTCCCACCAGAGCCAGCGGGCACTCCGGGCCGTGCGCCTGGGCTGTGCGCCTGGCTTGCTGTGGCTGCAGAGCAATGACGTGGGGCCCTGCGTCGAGCAGCCAACCCGCAGACGAGAGCTCGCCGGGGGCCTGGGTGTGCAGACGTGCGTGGGCCCAGCCTCGCTCGGGCCGTGGGCCCCCAGGAGCAGACCCTGAAGGGCAGCTGCGCGGTCGGGCGCCAGCTAGGCGGGTCTTGCCATGCAGCAGGACCCGATGGTGACAGGCTGCCCGCTGTTGGTGTGGTCTAGCCTGGACAGGGAGCAGGGCACGCTGACATGCTCCTGGGAGGCGGTAACGGGGCCCCACTGCTCCACCCTCGCCCCGCCGGGGACCTCCTGGGGCAGCTGGAGGGTGCAGACCAGAGAGCAGCTCCCAGGCCCCACGTGGGTGCCAACATCTCCCTGCTTTGATTGGTCTGCACCCCTGTGAGGCGTCCCGCCAGGTGGGGCTGAGCCCGGGCTGTGCCCTCAGCCTCTGGCACCTCCTGGTGCCATCGCCCGCTTCTCAAGCGCAGCGGGGCAGGGGCCCAGCACTTGGCAGAGGCCAGCAAGGGGCATGCGGTTTCTGCCGGGGCTGCGGCAGCTGGGCTGGGTGGGGTCTGCGCGGGTCCTGTCCCTGGGCCGGTCCTGGCTCACACCTGTAGCCTCTGGCTTGGGAGACAGGGACGCGGTCCCCATGCCCTAGAGAAAGTCCCTCGATGTAGTGGGGCCAGGAGGGTGCAGGACCGGGCTTCACAGGAGGCCTCTCGGGTGGGGCCTGGGCTTTGGACGGCCCGGTTGGAGCCATGCTGTGGGGCTGCATGTGGGAGCCCTCGGTTTCCTGGCCCATGTGATGGGGACGACGGTTCAGTGCCTCGTGACTGGGGTGCTGGGCTCGGCCGACCGACGCTCCGCTCCTGCGAATGGCACGGAGGGACACCTGGCGTGGGCCCCGGGCTCAGTCCCTGAGGTCTCCGTGGACGGAGCAGACCGTGAGGTGTCCCGCGCACTTGGCCGACCCCTTTGGTTGTCTCCCCGGTGTCCAGAGCCGCACCTGTGGGCGGGCTCCACAGCGTCCTCTCTACCACTGCTTTGAGGCCCGACTCCGGAGGAGCCGGGTGTCCCTCCTTACGCCCGGAGACGCTGTCCCCGGCGTGCACCCACTTCACACTGTCCCCGACCACAGCCTTCCGGTGAGCCAGCTGCCCTTCGCTGTCTTCTTCCGTTTTCCCTCTAGAATGTTCCTCCCGCTGACTGCGTCTCTCTCCTCTACGTTGTGGAGAGGCCCCCTGACGTCGCACTCGAGCTGAGCACAATGCTGTCCCGTCTGGAACCCTCCGGCACTGTTTGCTTGCTGGCCTGGGCATGGACACAAGGAACCGCGCTGGTACTTCCTCCTCACTGCGTGTGAGGGTCGTGTGTGCGTGTGCGTGCGTGCGTGTGTGTTTGCGTGTGTGGTGAAAACGACCGTGGCATCCGCACGGTGTTCTAGCGGCTCTGCACCAGCCAGCGCCAACCCACGGCTTTTCTTCTGCTAAGCCTGGCTCTCGAGGGTGGTTCTGACTTTGGGGGTGACGCTGGCTTCTGGTAGAGGAAAGATGTCTTCGTTCCGGAGCCCCGTCTCCTCCTCTGCCTGCCGGGCTGTTCCTGCCGCACGTGCGTTATAGGACCAGCTCGCTGTGTGCTCAGTGGCCCTCGGCCGCCAGGAGCCCCTCGGTCTTTCTCTGGCCTTCGGGAAGCTCTGGCTCTCTCGCGTTCTCATGTCTGAACTTGACTTCCCTTTGCCCTGCTCCCTCCCAGTGCTCGTGCCGCTCCTGCTCCCGATGCACTAGCCTGGTGTGCAGCGTGGACTCACGTTCAGGTATAAGGAGATTCTGAACCCAGGTGTGACCCGCAGGGCCGGGTGGACGTAGGGGGAGGCCGCAGCGGCACGCCTGCCCCGCTCGCGATCCAGAGGCCTGAGAAGCTCCACTGAGGACGTGGGGCACACGCTGCTGCTTTCACGCGGAAGGCGTGAGGCTGTGCAGGATCCAAGTCTGGGGAGGACTTTACTGGAAGGAGTGTGAGGTCACCAGGCCCTTCCCTGAAGTCATATGAGTGCCACATAGGCGTCTGGTGTGCGCAGTTCAACTAGGTGTAAATGTATAAAGGTGACTTCTGTTCCACCAAGTCCAGAGGGAGCGTGTGGCTCGGTGACAGTCCTGATCCACAACTCTGGGTTCCCGCACTTCCCAGGAGAGGCCTTGCAGGATGATTGGCTGATCCCGAGCTGGACTGTGGTCCCATCCATGTGGAGTGACAGCTTCACACTGGGAGGTCTGTGCTGTGAGGAGCCGGGTCTCCCTCTCACATCCCTCAGGTGCATGGAGGCCTCGGGAGTGGGGGGAGCCCCCCCCTCAGGTGTGTGGGGAGCACCTCTTGCAGGTGCATGGAGACCTTGGGACTGTGGGGAGCCCCTCCCTCAGGAGTGTGGGGAGCACCTCCCTCAGGTGCATGGAGGCCTCAGGAGCATGGGGACCACCTCCCTCAGGAGTGTGGGGAGCACCTCCCTCTGGAGTGTGGGGGGCACCTCCCTCAGGTGTGTGGGGAGCCCCTCCCTCAGGAGCGTGGGGAGCCCCTCCCTCAGGTGTGTGGGGAGCACCTCTTGCAGGTGCATGGAGACCTTGGGACTGTGGGGAGCCCCTCCCTCAGGAGATGGGGAGCACCTCCCTCAGGTGCATGGAGGCCTCGGGAGCATGGGGACCACCTCCCTCAGGTGCGTGGAGGCCTCTGGAGTGTGGGGAGCACCTCAGCTGGGTAGTTCCCAATGAGCATCTGAGGTGCAGGAGGGTGCGGTGGAGCAGGGAAGGGGAGGGAAGGGAGTGACCCGGCTGCCACAGCTGGGCATTTCTAAGGCAGAGCCTGCCCCCGGGCAGGTCGTGGGGGGCTCTCTGGTGCCTCGTCTCAGCAGCTCCGCGAGCCCTCCGTGCTCAGACCCCCTTCTCCAAACTGGGGGATCGGCAGCCCCGACTCTGCAGCGTCGCCGTGGGAGCCGAGGGCTTGGACGGAACGGCTCCCACAGCGCAGAGTGCCCAGATCCCCGGTGGCGGTGCTGGCGCGCCCGGGAAGGCGTTTCTGGACGTCCTTCCGGGCTGGGGGCGTTGGAACTGCGCACAGAGCAACTGCGCGGGGTCTGCCTGGGGCAAATAGGACGGCGGCTCGCGTCTTCTGTCCCTGACAGTGGAGCCGGGCCGCGTGTCCCCCCCACCTCAGCCCTGCTGCCCCCAGGCCTCGGGCCTGCAGGGCCCCGCCAGGGCTCCAGCCTGCAGAAGACGCTGGCGGGACCTGGGCCTCCGGAGTGCTGAGAGCTGAGACCTCGGGACAGGTCTCTCTCCGTCTCCGTCCTGTTGGTTCTGAGGAAACTTGACGGTGTCCCCTCTGCACACGCTGGGCGCCACCGCGGGGACCTGGGCTCCTGCTCGCCTGCCTGGCCTGGGCCGCCTCACTCCTTTCTGGCCAACATGCGACAGGAATGCGCACCATGCGGGGGACGTGCCCGCCAGCATCTGCGTTCAGAGGGGATCTAGCGTCCGGCGCCATCCCTGTCACAGAGGCCGGTCCTCATCGTCACGCCCAGGCGGGCGGCGCGGGTCAGCCGTGCGGGTCTGGAGGTGCCGACGGGCTGGCCGTCGCGCAGGAGAGGACAGGCGTGAGAGGTGAGCCCAGAGAAGAGCGGCTCGCCCTGAACTCATCCGCGTGGGCTCCGTCTGCTCCTCCACCCTCAGCCGCACGTTCCTGGAAGCCCGGGGGGGAGGGGCAGCCTTGTCCACGTGCCCAGGAGGGTCACAAAGCGACTGCGTGACTGGTAGGCGGTTCAGGGATGTGGGCTCACGAGTAGTGAACATGCATTTGGTCTTTGCCCCCCGACCTGGCCCAGAAACCCTAACACCCTGGGAGTTTCCCCGACAGGTCCTTTGTTGTTGATCACGAGCCCTTTCCCACACCTGAGTTTATGAGCTGCCTCCTGTCCCCTGAAAACAGTCCCTCCGTGGGAGGTCAGGACCTCAGCTGTCCCCACAAACTCCGGGGAGGGGACGGGGCTGGAGACTGAGGTCAGGCAATCAAACTCCACATAGAAAGCCTGCACCCTGAGGTGCTGAGTGCTTCCTGGTGGTGGGCACATCGATGGTTCAGGAGGGTGGCCCTCCTGGTGACCCACCGTGTCCCCTGACCTTGCCACCGTGGGTACGTTTTCATCTGGTGACTTTATTTGTATCCTTTATAACAACGCAGTAATCCTAAACAGTGTTTTCCTGAGTCACGGGAGCTGTTCCAGTGGGTCACCAAACCTGAACGGACCCCATGTCTGTCCCTGGTGGAGCAGAGTGCTGAGGTCTGGGGCCCCGGACCTTGGGACTGGCCTCCGAAGGGGCTGGCCATCATGTGGGGCTGAGCCGGCTGGGACTGCGGTGTCGGAAGACGGGGGGTCGGCGGCGGGGAATTAGGCGACATATGGGAAAACATGCACCTGCCCCTGGGCTCCTGGACGTCATGTGCTCCTGGTCCCAAAGCCGTGCGTGTTCATATGGGAACAGGGCCGCCCCGAACCCCTCGGCACATCCAGCCAGGCGTTAGCCCGCAGCCGGGGGCTCCTGGCAGTGTGAGTGGGGGCGGTCGCTCAGTGCCATTCTCTAGGGGGTTTGGATGCATTTTCCAGGGGGAGGGCATGCGAGGGCAGGTCCGGGGCACGTTTGGGCACAGCTCCTCCTTCAGGCTGGACACAGGTGCTGGGACCGATAGCCGCGCGTCGGCCCGAGTGCTGCCCGGAGGCTCAGGACACAGCGCGCCCGTCGCCGGAGCATCAGCCCTGGGCTGTCGTAGGACGTGCTCGTCGAAATCGAGGAGGACTTGAACTAGAGCTCTCCTGAAGGGAGGGACTCCATCCTTCGGGGCGAGTGTGGCTCGTTTCTTACTGCCGTGTATGGACCTCAGTTTCCAGATGTGCACTTATTTTAAGAGCCTATGAGCCAGCTGCAAGGGGCCAGCTTCTCTCTTTCTCTCTCTCTCTCTTGGGAAAGAGAGGAGAATAGAGAAGGGGCCGGTACTCCATCAAATCACAGATTTAAAGCGTCAAGCAGAGTTTTGAAACATAGAGATAAAACTGGACAATGAATAAAAAATTGGAAGTGACTTTATCCTGGTGTAATTTCGAGATGTGCTGCTCGAACAGTGGATGAGTGATAAGTTTCAAGACAGAGTCACGTGCCTCACAAATGTCTGGTGACCGCTGAGCGTCGGTATCACGTTCTCTAAGGCTGCTTGGGGGACACGGGGAGGTGTGGTATGTCATGCTCCAGTAACGGCATTACCCAGTGTCACCATCGACCAGGATGAAGGGGCCACACAGGGTGGACTCGCAGGGACTTTACTGCTCGTGCTCACGGGGTCACTACATTTTATTGGCCTCCTTCCTTGTAATCTTTTGCCGAGTCTGCTTTTCCGGGGGGAGGGGGCTCACTTTGCACGAAGGGCCAAAATGCCGGGATGGAAAGGTAGGACATTCTGAGCCTCCCGATGACCCGGCCAGACTTTGAGGAGCCCAAATTATATGGTTCCTGATTTCAGACAGATGAAGAACTACTTACAGAATAAAACGTTGTCTTTATTGACGAGTGCGTCTCCTTGGCTTCCAGACGCTGCAAGGCAGGTGGAGTGGCCGCCTGGGGTCTGGGGCGGGAGGGGCGACCCCGCCTGGGAGACTGGAAGGAGTTCCAAATTGTCCGAGAGTGTAAGCAAAACCTCATGGTTTTCGTTTTATTTTTAATGTTTGTTTATTTTTGAGAGAGAAGGAACATGAGCAGGGGAGGGGCAGAGAGAGAGGGAGACACAGAATCCAAAGCAGGTTCCAGGCTCTGAGCTGTCAGCACAGAGCCCCATGCGGGACTCGAACTCAAGAACCGCGAGTATGACCTGAGCCGAAGTCAGAGCTCAACCATCTGAGCCACCCAGGGACCCCAAAACCTCATGGTTTTAAAGATCCATTTATTTGTTTTCTTTTTTTAACATAAACAAATTCGTAATATTTGCATTCATCCTCATGTTTGCTAATTTGTAAGTTTTTGGCATTAGTTAACATGTGGTGCCACATTCAGGGTTTTTGCTTTCTTAGACGGCTTCTGTCCGCACCCTCTGAAGGCACTGCAGGCTGATAGTTTTACTGAGCAGCTGCTATGTGCCAGGCTCTGGAAGTCCAGACTCAAAGGAGTGGGGCTCCCCGTCCTCCAGGAGCTCATGTCTAACCGGGAGACCCAGCGGGACACCCCCGGGCAGATGCGCGCGCCGCTGGGCGGCCCTTCCCGGCTTTGCGGCCCGCACAGCCACCTGCAGCGAAGCTCCTTTCCTTTCTGGCTTTCCCTGTGCGTTCATCTCACCCGTGCTGAGCTCCTGCGTCCCCTCAAGTTAAGGCTTCTTAAAGGCTAAGCAGGCCCTTGCTTCTCGGGGAAGCCTGCACCCCGGGCACGAGGCAGCAGGGCGGCCACGAGTGGGGGGCGGTCGCCACCGCCAGGTGAGGGACAGGCGCTCTCGGGGGGGCGGTGGGGAGCATTTCAAGCCCCCGAGCTTACCTGGGTGTGATGGTCTCCTCAACTTCCCTAGGTCACGTGGCTCCTACCTGCCCAGCTGACGGCAGTGCTTCCTGGCCTGAGGACTCGGGGCCGCCTGGGGTGTGGGTCGGGAGGCAGGTGTCTGGGGCGTCACAACAAGGTGGACCCGGAGACTTCTGCTCTGCGTAAACGGCCCCGCAGACTGTGACGTGAGCAAGGCCCATGTTCCCCACAGTCGCCCCTCTGTTCGGCGGGCACCCAGGTCCCTCGGGCCGGTCAGCTGCGACGCTGGCAGCCCCGTGCCCCCGCCCGGCCTCGCCAGGCTACCTGCCGCCCGGGAACAGCTGTCCCTCCTGACTCAGCGCTGCCTCTGTCACCGGCCCGCTGTGTCAGCTTTCCAAGGGGCGCAGGCTCGCGTGCCCCACGGGGCATCCTGCGTCTCCACTCTTTCTGCAGCCTTCCCATCAGCTCCCGCTTAACTGTCTGAGTCCCTCAGACCCCTCAGTCCTGGTGCCTTAAAAACACATCCTTTTTATGGTCTTAGTGCCACATTTTCAGCTTTTTGTGCGTTTTTGGTGTGGTTTTGCTGTTTTAAGTGGGCCCCACGCACAGCACCAGGATGCTGTCTTGTGTTCCTGAGCACAAATGGTGATGAGCCTCATGGAGGAAATGTGCGGGTCAGAGAACCTTGTTCAGCTCCAAGTTATGTGCTGTTGGCCACGAGTTCAATGTTAAAACTATATATTAAAGCGTCTTTAGACGGAAACACACATAAAACAAAATTATCAGTTGATCGATTGGTGAGAATGTCGTAACCAGAGGGTCATAGGCACCCACCCCTGCATTTCCCCGGGAACAATGGCTCGGTGTTTGCTAATTCAGTGTTTGTGCTGACTTTATAAAATGTAACTGCCGTGAGTATTTGAAGGATATTCAAATGTGGAATGGTCTGTGTTTTATGAATTGAACAGGTAGTTTCCAGAATGCTGAGAAGCCCTCAGAAGCGAGCGGCAAGCTCTAGTTGGCTTCTGGTCCTCAGCCCAATGTTGAGTGCTTAAGTAGAAGCATATGAACGCTTGGGGGGAGTTTGGCTTTTTAAATATCAGCTTTGACATCGTCAACATATGGTGCTGGTGGTTATGAGACAGCGGCTCTGCCCCAGAGCAAAGAGGGGTCATCATTGGAAATGACCTATTACGACCGAACATCTTCCTATTCCTACTAAAGGGTGACACTCTGACTGGCTGACTGACAGAGATGTAAGGAAACATCGGCATTTGACGATGGAATTTGACAGCCTTTAAAAAATGTAATGGTCAACCAAGGTTGCTTTACCTTTCTGTAGTTTGCTTGTTTTTAAGTATAAATATTGCTTCTCTACTAAAACATTGAAGGTGAAACGTTCTTCACTTATAAATCCCAGTGGTGCCATTTGGGTACGCGAGAAGAGGGATTGTCCCGCTGACTAACGCATGGATTTGTAAGGGCATTCTTCCAGAAGTTCCTCCCGGAAGTGTTGGTTGGCCCCTCTGGCCAGAGGCATCTGCGTGAGCAGCCAGTGGCGGCACCGGCAAGGCCGGGTTATTACACCGTAGACTCTATTTGCATAATATCAAGCGCGGGTTCCTCGGCAACCCTGCCAGCTTACCCATTCTTGCTCACATTTTAATGAGACGGGCCCTGCATGCGGGGAAAGCCATTTTCGTGACAGCCACCTGTGTCATTTAAACACTTACCCCCAGACTGGTTTTTTGAGCAAACTTAGGGCTCCTTTGGACAATCACAACAGACAGGCTCCGGACGTACGGCCCCAGGGCAGACCCGGGCCCCCGGTGCAGGTGCGAGGCTAGCGGGCCAGCAGCCGGGCCACCGGGCCATTGTTGGCAGCTGTGGGTCTCCCCACTTCCAACAGGAGGAGACTCCGGCGTTGGGGGAGAGTCTCTTCATGGAGCCCACGTCAAGCCGGCCCGCACGACAGTGATGGGTCAAGGCCGATTACGGGTGGCCGAGAGCCCTAGGATCTGGCGGGGGGAGGCTGCGTGAACTTTGTCCCTGGGTGTGTGTTTTTGGAGCTTGCCGGGGTGACATTCAGCCTCCACAGTCATTTTTATGATAATTCCGAGTAAATTGTAGAGCAGTAAGCTCTTCAGGCCTGTCTTTCTTGTGAAAGCCGCGAATCAATCAGCTGTGGGCTTTTTTTGGGGGCTTTTCAATGTATAGTGATCATTTAGATTTGACGTGCATTGTGAGGCCCTAGCTTGTGCCCTCCCTCCGGTCTGTCATTAATCCCAGCCCTCGCTATTCTGAAGTACAGTGAAGGATGGCGGAGAAATCATTGCCCTCTTCAGCTCTGTTATTGCACAAAATAGCAGTGCAATAATTTTTTGTCAATGTTTTACTCTAAAAGCTTTCTACGTCAGTTTTGAAAAGGAAGCAATAAAGCCCATTCAATGGTATGAATAAAAATCCTTTGAGGGTTAGGGCCGGGCTTCTTTTCTTCAGCTGGTAATCAAATTGGAGCTAAAATGAAATTGAGTTTTCTTATGAAAATAGCCTTTGTTGCTGGAAGGCTGGTAATTCATAAACAATAACCCGCTCTTCTGTGTGGGTAATAATATATTCATGCTCTTTCAATAGGGTAAAAGCCAGACCGAGTGCATTATGGTACAGTAAGAGAGGCTGAAGGGGCTGGCTGGAATCGTCTTGAAGAGGAAAGGTGGCATTCGGTGACTTTGGCTCTCAGCGTCCCTCGGAAACGGGACTCTGCCGGGATCCGTGCACTGGTTTTCGCTGTTGATCTGTCGCTGCCCTCCGATGTTTGGTTAATTGCGGATGGTCTCAAGCTGTGCTCATCGCTGCCACGGCCGCGCGGCTGCCGAGTCCCAGCCGGCCGCCACAGGACGCTGTGATTCACAGGAGCAGGTCTGCGGCGCCCACGAGGACCGGAGCGTCCCGGAGCGTCCCGGAGCGTCCCGGAGCGCTGGTGCGGACAGGCAGCTGCACGCAGGGCACGGGAGGTAGGCTGCCGTCTCCCCTGCAGAGGGGAGCGTCTGTGTTCAGTGGGGAGAGGGGTGAGGTGGTGCGGGCACAGCCTGTGGTGTTTTTTCTGCTAGGCGGCCGGGGGTCTGCAGGGGGAGAGCATCTGGTCGTCTGATCTGCGGCGACTTCCACCAGGTCGCAGGTGGAGCCCACAGGCGGCTCTGCCCTCCAGCCGGTGCAGGACCCTTTTCAGGGGGCGTGTGTGTGTGGCCACCGGGGCCTGCCTCTAGGACCTGGTGGCACCTGGTGCAGGGCACTATGTGACCCAGAGGCAGACGACAGTCTGTCCTGCTGAGATCCATGCTGTGGAACTGAGCTGGGAACTCCCCCACCCCCTGCAGGCGCGCCCCACTGGGAGCAGGATGGGGCTGTGCTAGATGAGGATGGTCCCCGACTGTTGCCACCTGGGCGACAGTGACTTTTGTTCTCTCTCTCAAGTTGGTAGAAAGTTATGTTTTGGCGATTGCAAAAATGTATGCCAGCCCCACCTTCATGTCGGATTCTGAAAATAGCCGTGGTGTTCCCGGACCCCGATCTAGGGGCCAGGGCCACTGAGATAAAGGTCACTTTCTGTTGCACTGAACACGGAGTGGAAAGAATCACGAAGCACAAATCCGTCTAGATTATTGAGATTGGAAACATAGAAAGAAGGTTCTTTCTGATAGAATGCTCTAGCTGCTTGGGAATCATTGTTAGTTGCCTTTTAAGTTCCATTTTCTTGGCTCTGAATATCATTCAATGGAGAAGGAAGGAAGGAAGGAAGAAGAGAAAGGAAAGAAAGGAGGCAAGAAGAGAGAGAGGGGCGGAGAAAGGAAACCCCTCTTGCCTGCGGAGGATGGAGAGGAAGGCGTGGGCAGTGCGGCGCCAGCCGGGAGGGTGTCCTTCCTGCTGGACTTGGATTGTTTGGTGGGCTCGTCCTTCCTTCGTCACTGCTGGTGTCGCTCTGGGTACATTTTTGTGAAGGTCTCACGGAAGAATGTCTCCTCCTGGTACGCTCAGGGCTTCGCAAAGCCTGTCCTCGGTTCAGAATTGGAGAATGGAGAACTTGAGATGAAGACGGGGTGTGCAATTTTAAACCAGCGAACTTTGACAGTTTCAGAGATGCTGAATCCGTTAAAAACTCACCCTCCTCCCCCCACTGTGGATCTGAGAAAGCAGGGGGTGAGGGGGTAGGGGCAGTGCTTTCCTGCCCCTGGATACAGCAGGGGTTGTGCAGGGCCGATGCTGGCTAACAGGTATTTCTGTGTGTTGTTTTGGAATTTTAACAATGAAATTGCATGCTTAACAAAAGAAGTTTGAAGGCACAGCGGAAGCTGACAGTTGTGGGGTTATATGTCATTATCCAATTAGTTTACACCAGTGTATGTTTTATGTGTTACTTAACACACCTCTCTGTGTTTTCAATGCCGGCGAATATTACTTTCACTGAAGTCTTTCAGAACTAGGATTCTAATTGTATATATTTTACCCTGCTGCAGTTAGTCTGCTTTCAAGAGCTCGAGCACCTCAAATTCTGATTTTAAAATCTGTTTCATGTTCACTTACAGGTGGAAAAAAAAGCCAGGATTCTGGTGGCTTCCGTTAAGTACTTTGTCAGGAAAGCCCCCCCTTCTTACTTTCCCCACTGACAAAGCCACATGCCGGAGGCTTTTTTCTCATGCTAAGGTTGAGTCAACCTGCAGGGAAAGACTGCTAATTGTCAGAGAATTAGCTTCCAACTTCAAGTAAAGGAAATGGTAAAGCGAAGTTCTGGAGTGTTCGTTCTGTGGAAGAAACGAGGGGGCCGACTTGTTCGTGGTGGAATCATGGGCAGGGATCACCGCGCACTTCCAAGCAGAAATTATAATTTTCTGTAACTGTTTGGTGGCCTCCAGGCAAAGGTCTCCTTTTAGTGTTCCCTGTTTTTAACGTGCAGCCGCTTGGCCTCTGGGCGCCTGGGATGCGCAGGGCAAAGAGTGGGGAGGGACGCAGGGTTCTGCTGGGTGGGTGGCGCTGGGCGGACCGGGAGCGCCAGCCCAGTCGGGGGCGGGTGATGGGAAAGGAGGAAGGTGCCTTGGGCCCTGGTCTTGCGCCTGGTTTTCCTCTCTCGCTACTGAAAAGGGACAAAAGCGCGCCGCCCTTACTGTCCCCTCCTCCGACGGCCAAGGGCCTTTTCTCCCGCACGCCACTCCGCAGTGGGGCCATGTCGCGGCATGAGGGGTTACAGGCGTGGCGTGCACTGCACTACTGCTTACACGCGGCCCTCCGGCCGGCGCAGGGCGGGAGACGGGCGCTGAGGAGGGAGGGACCTGCCACCCAAGCAGCCTTCAGGCCGAACCCAAGACTGGGTGTCCATGGGAGGTGACTGTCTATGGAGTGTCCTGTGGCAGAGAGCGGAACAGAGAGGCGCCCCGCCCCCCCACTGCTGCCTCCCAGGTAGGCTCTGTGCCCCCTTGTGTCCTCCCTACCCAGCTCTGCGATGGGCGGCCACCTGCGAGGGGACTCGGAGAGGGAGGGCGGGCGGGCCAGGACACGGAGGTGGGTGGACACAAGGACCAGGCAGGGGCCGGGAGCAGGTGTGGGGCGATCCAGGCGAAGTGCTCCTCCAGAGCCTACCCGCCCTGTGCATGGTGGCGGCCACCGGGCAGGTGGGCGTGGGCTCTGCTGGGGGCCTGTCCCACCGGTCCTGCTGGAGCCCGAGCTGATGGAGGCCGCGTGTCGGGGTCCTGCGGGGGTCCCGTGGAGGCAGGGCGCCCGGACCCACTCGCGAGCATGGCAGCTGCGCTGGGGCGGGGGCCCCAGGGGTGTAGGGGCTGGCCAGGTGGGCCCTTCTCCCGCGGCTCCCGGCAGATGGGTCGTGGCTGGCTGAGCGTCCTCTAGCGGTGTGCCCGTGACGTGGACTCTCGAGGTGAAGGAGGGGGAGATAAAGAGAAAGGGGTAAAACTCACAGAGGGAAGCACTGAAGTGTTCCGTTGTGACTCGTCTGGCCTTACTGGTGTTGGCGGACACAGGCGAAACCGGCCCTTTGAGTTCGATGGCAAAGAGCAGGAGTTTATGCTAAGACGAATGTGAATGAAGTCAGAGGCCCTTTAGTATTTCGTTTTACAGAACCCCCATCCTCCTGCTAAAGTCATTTAAATCTTTTCACCCTGATTATCAGGTGATCTGTGGTTGCCTTGGCTTGACTAGGTATTCTTCCAGACAGGGGAGTACAGTAAGTATGTAATAGGGATGCTTGATTGCACACATATATATGTATGTATATATATATTTGCTTTTTAGGGAATCAGAATGTAGATTAAAACTACAGACTTTCTGATCACTAGAAAAAGGTTCGATATAAAAATTGGACACAAAATAGGAGTTTTAAAACTACTAACAGCCAGTGTCAACAGCTTCGAAGGATGTGATGCAGATAATTATCTATCAAAAAGTGGCTCACCAGGTCTCTGGGTTTATTTCTGTTTCACCCACACCATTCGGCTGACTCTTCTGGAACTCTGGCGGGTTAGGTGAAATGCTTTTCCACGGCTGTGTGCAAATTGAATCTCCAAGTGCGGAGATCCAGTTCCAAAGCCTGCCATGCCTTTGACCACTTCCTTGGCCTCTGAGCCGCTGAAACTAAGAGTTTATTTATAGAAGGTTGCTTCGTGCACCCGCCAGCCTATAAGGTTTGCGAATATCACCTTATCTTGTATTTCACCCCAGGCACGCATTTCATAAACCTAATGGGCGAATCTTCCTTCAATTGTTTCTGAAAAATCACAGGTCACTGAAACACAGGCCAGAAAACCTGCAGTGATATATTACACTTCAGTTTCCCTTTGGTGTTAGTAAATACTAGCAATGCCATCTATCAGGTATCCGGGGTGTTTTATCTCAAAAAGTGAAAAAAGCAAGCTTCGTGAATCTCAAAGCATTCTTTGGGAGGTATTGGTTAAATTCTCAAAATATCATTTTTCCGTTTGAAAGGTTAAAATGATTTTTTAGGATATAATTGTGACATCGAAAGTCCTGGTCCCTAGGAGAAAGGATTTAGTTGTAGGACTGCTGTCATTCTAGAAATAGTGTGTATTTTCAGCATGGAGAATATTTGTTTCCTACATCCTGGGGCTGAATATCCTTTGGAATTGATGTTTAAGGGCTCACAAGTGTGTTATTTCTGGAGACAATGGTTCGAATTATTCTTAGAGTTAATTTTCATTCTTTTCTCAGCATTGCCTGATACCGCAGGCATCTTCAATTTTAGGGAAAGTGTACAATACAGGTACCATTTATAACATGTTTAAAAACATCAGATGGTTTTACTTTAATAATTGTAGTTCTTCTAGAAAACTTGTTATTATCCTTAGATTTGAAGCAAAGATTTGAAAACAGAAATTTAAAGGAAAAGTAACCAACTCAGGAAAACCGAACAGTGCCCACAAAACCAGCACTGAGTAGTAAAAACGATAAGGCGCAGTGTGTATGTATGGTGTCTTATAGCACAGTTATCCCCCCTGCCCCGCGTCATCTTAAATCTATAAGAACGGTTTATCACCACTTCATAGAAATGTCTGATTTTGTCTTCTTTTGGATTCATTGATTATTTGAAACCACCCATTTATTTCTCCTCCCGATACTATTTCTTCTCTTGGCCTTGAGTCCTTCAGCTGAAAAGAAAGGACTTATCTGTGCTGGTTCCTCGGGTCTGCTGAATTCTTACATCTGCGTGTTCACACCCAACACACAGACAGCCGAACTCCAGTGCTCGCAGGGCTGAGTCCTTGTCTCCGAGCCCGCAGGCCCCAGGCAGGAGCACAAATGGAGGCCCACATGTCTTGTCTCAATATCAGATACAAACCAGCAAGAAACATAGGCTCCACCTCTTACCTTGACTCGAGCCTTCACGGTAACCGAGGGCCTGAAGGGCGAATTCCACCTTGCGGGGCTTGGCACAGGCTGTGTCTGCGCCCATAGGCGGCTGCCTCTGATTCCCTCCCTGGGAAGAGGAGTTTGGGAAATGGTTCAAGCAGGTCCGGGAAGGGGGTCTGTGTCCACATGCGTGGAGAATTCAGAGGTCCTGGCACCTCTGGAGTGGTGTGGGGGTGCGATCTGAGCGAGCGTGTCTCCTTGGCTACTGTCTGTTGGGTGGGTGTGGGGGGCGCGCAGAGTGGGAACCGCCCTCTGCCCCTGGTCTGCAGATGGAATACGCAGTGGTCTCTGGTTGTGCAATTTTCCAGAAAATGGCTCCGATGATAGCACCCGTGGGCTGCATCTCTCCTGAGCAATGAGGTCTTAATATTATAGTGTATTTCCTCAACTCTTGGCAAGTACTATTCTCATTAAAGGCTATTCATTTTTAAAATGGTATTTGTTTCATTTAGCAGACAATTGGACTTTGTTCAAGCTTAACCAGGTGCTGGAATTTGAGCACGAGCACCGCCCAGAGAGAGCGACGCCCCTTCAGTTGGCGGCAGGGCTAGTGGACAGGCCACCTGGAGCCCAGCTGCCCGGTCTGTCCTGGCTCTGCGCCCTTTCCCTCTGAGCTCGGCTTCCTACTTGTGTGCACAGGGCTGGGCTGGGCCAGGGTGGGGGGGTTGAGACGAGACCTGCAAAGGACTTGGCCTCACGGCGCACCGTCAGCCTCAGTAAAGGTGGGCGATTGTCATGGTCGTCGCTCATCGACTCTACATTTTAATATCTTTGAAATGGGGATATTTCTCCTGTAATAGCTTGGGTTTGGTGAAGCGCGGTAGCTAATTGGATGGACGACGTCCTTACTCTGAGAAGGGACGGGTATCTGAATTGGTTATTGTAAGTCTGTCTTCTGGAAGCCGTTTCCCTGAAATGCTCAGGTAAAGAGGAACCACAGAGTTAATGCTGAGGTTTACAATGGTCAGTCTTTAGAGCTGAGACGTAGAACAGACATCTTGAAGCATGAAGCCACACAATCCCCACCTGAACATTTGATGTTCCAAATGACACAAATTGCCCTATTTTGAAAGGGACAAATTGTTTTGTCTTCCGTCCCGGGTACAAACAGACTTTACAAGAAGAAGATAACTGACTTGGAATCTCGCGCCCTTCCCTGGGAAGGAGGTCGGCTGTATTCTGATCTGGATCAGAAGCATCTCCTTTCCTGTTAGTTGTTTGTAAGAGGCCTTGTGTCCTGAGTCGCTTCCAAACACACGACAGCCCAGGCCACACCCGCGGTGCCTTTCACCTGCACCTGCGCTCGTCCGAGGGCTCCCCAGCGCCCCTGATGGGGCTCCCCAAGTGCTCAACCCTTCAAAGCAGTGCCCCCATGGCCCGCAGGCTCTTCCTCGGTGTGACCAGAGGTGCCGTGCTCACACCTCGCACAGCCCGTCAGGTTTCTGTTCCTGCTCCCCTGGCACCGTCCCTCCCTGGCACCGTCCCGGGAACCTGGTTCCTTCCCCCCAAAGAGCCAGCCAGGTTCCCTACTGACGAGACTCCAAAAGATGGTTTTAGCAGAAAATGACGAACGAGTGCTCTGTGACCAGTACCTGAGAAAAGAGAGTGGCGCCACCTTTTTAATACTGGGGAAGACCGGTGGCCTGGGACCCCGGCCAGAGCGCGGGACCGCTCCTCACCCGGGCGGTGTCCGCTGTGAAGGCTGGGACAGCTCTCGGATGTTGGCAAGGTCGCCTGGAGGGCGTGGGGAGATGACGTCTCCACCTCTCCCCCGCACCCCGGGTTGTCTGTGTGCCCTCCTGCTCCTTCTGTCACATCCTTAGAAAGCTTTCGAGGTTGCTTGGACAGGAAGCCCTCGGAGGGGCATTTACATGAAGAGCGACCGCGAAGGAGCGGCGGTGCCAGCGCCAGAAGGATGTGCAAGCTCCCCTGACATCCCACATCGCTCTTATAAATCGCTCGGCGATTGCTGTCCTGACGGCCGGTGCACAGACGACAGGGTCCCGGCAGGAAACACACAGCACATTCGAAAGGGACAGGTGAGAGGTTTTAGGAAAAGAACTTTCTAGACAGAGGTAGGCAGTGCCCAGGGGTCTGAGGAGTGATGGGAAGGCACCCCCAGGGCTGGTGGCCCTGAGCATGCTCTGCCCTCTCCCAGACCTGCGGGCCACGGGATGGGGAGAGCAGTTGTGGGCTGCCAGAAACCGTGGTCTTCATAAATTCTGGAACATTCTAATTTTCTTTGAATGTCTGTCATGGGCAAGAATCCACAGCAACAAGAGAACCAGGTGGTGGAGTGTGTGGACGGCAGCTTCCCTGGGGGCCCAGACAAAGGGGCGAGGACCCGGGTGCAGATGGAGGGGCAGGCTGAGGACACCCAGCAGGGGCTCACTGACAACAGCCCTTCGAAACCAGATAGGTAACAGAAGACGGAAAAAAAAGGGAATTCAAATAGAACAGATTCCGGGCTTAATCTACCGCATCTGATGTCAGCTCAGCCAGCACAGAAAGGGCCAGGCCCTGTTCTCTCTCTGCACCACGGGGCACCCTGGGGTGTGGGGGTGCGAGTGGGCAGGCTGGGGGTTGGGCCTGGAGGAGTTCTGAGAGCCTGCCCCCAACGTGGGGAGCCTCTCCACTGTGGACTCAGACGAGGACAGGCTGTCACCTGCAGGTTCCCGTTCCATCTCCTCGAACGCGTCATGAACGTGCCTCTACGGAAGAGGGTGTTTGCTCCACCGGAACTACGGATGGAACAGGAAGGCAGTGTCGGTGGGGACCCAAGCGGAAAGAGTAAAATCAGTAGAGTTTCATTGTGATGGTCTGTCTTTTCATTAGTTAGCTATTACCTTGTTGTCTCTATAGGCTTTGAAATTGCCATTAAAACTTTTGTTGCTCATATAAAATCCACCTTGTGATCGTTAAATTTCAAATGTTTAGTTTTCTTTATAAAAGTAATATAAGCTCATTAGAATAGGTGTAAAAATACTAGAAAAATAAAAATCACCCAAAGGCAACTGTTTTTTTCCACTTTAGAGGTAAATTCATAGCCATTTGAATCGACCTTATTTTGTTTTAAAAATTGCCTTTTAAAACATTTTTAGTTGAGGTGCAGCAACATTAGATTCAGGTGTGCAACACAGTGCTTTGATAATTACACACATCATGAAATATTCACAAGGGTGGTTCCCGTCTGTCACCGCAGTGTCGCCGTGACAGCTCCCAGGCGAACTCTCTACCCCCAGATTACCTGCCTTGTCCCTGCAAATGTGTGCCCTACCTCCCTTCACCGGTGTCGCCCCCGCCGCCGCCCCCGCCGCCGCTCTCGGCTTGAGTCCGTGTGAGTGTTAGATTCCACATGCGGTGGAGTCCCGAGGCGTTTCCGTTTCTGACTCGCTTCACTTCGTGTAAGGGTCTCTGGGTCCCTTTCCGACCGTGCCATCTTTGTCCCCTTCTCTCCGCGTGTAAGCTGCTCGCATCTACGGGAGAGTTTTGACCCGAAGTCTGCGCTCGCAGGAGAAAACCAGGAAAAACGCCCACACCCAGCAGATACCGGGTTGGATGTCCTTCTGCCCGCATGTTTTGAGGTGCTGGTGTGCGACGCACGGGGGGCCGCCTTCCACCTGCGGGCTGTCTCCGGCAGGGGCTTCTGACGCGGGGACCCTTCCCTGTGCGACCCAATGGCAGGGGCAACCCTGGCGAGGGAAACGCGTGCCTCTCGCCTTTTCGCTGAGCTTAAATTCCACGCTTAGAGCTTTACTCCTTTGGCTCAACACCGCCACTACGCCTCTGAGTTCCTAGGGCTTGTGTTTGCCTTGTGACGCTCACCTGCTCACGGCGGAGGGCTCTCAGGTAAGGGGCGAGCCGGCGGGGAGTGGGGGACCTGCGTCGGTGGAGGTCACCGGGAGGGCCTGACCCCGGCTGACCCAGGAGCTGCCTCAGCCAGAAGGGCTCACCTGTCTGCCCGCTCCCACCTGGGGGCCCTGTTCGAGGACAGCCTCACGGAGTCCCTCCTGTCCCTCCTCGGCCTTTGCAGAGGGTGTGGGGCTGAGGGCGTGAAGCGTTCGGGGATACCGGCGTGAGGAGGTGGGTGTGAGGGACGGGGGG
>NC_043703.1:1825821-1841842 GCF_006229205.1 Suricata suricatta | reverse complement strand
GGCGGGACAGAGGGGGCTGAGCGTGGAAGAGGCGGGGCTGAGGAGTTGGGAGCGTGGAGGGGGCGGGGCGTGAGGGGGCTGGACAGGGGGCTGAGCGTGGAAGAGGCGGGGCTGAGGAGGCGGGAGCGTGGAGGGGGCAGGGCTGAGGAGTTGGGAGCGTGGAGGGGGCGGGGCTGAGGAGGCGGGAGCGTGGAGAGGGCGGGGCGTGAGGGGGCGGGACAGAGGGGGCTGAGCGTGGAAGAGGCGGGAGCGTGGAGGGGGCGGGGCTGAGGAGGCGGGTGTGGGCAGCGTGGGCGTGGCTGCGCAGGCGGGCGGCGGCCTGCCAGGATGGAGACGCTGCAGCGTGATGGACCCAGCGGTGTGCGGTGAGGGGGTGAGTAGGACGCGCGGTCTGGAGGCTGCATGCGAGGCAGACGCCAGGCCCGGGGCGCAGGGGGCCAGGCCGAGGGGTGTTCGTGGCGGCCCCCCGGGGTCCCTGTGACGGGAGGGGTGCGGCGGATGAGGAGCAGATCTCTGGAGGCACCGCTGGGAAGTGGCGGGCGGAGGTGGCGGACTTTCCTGCGCGGCGAGGTGCGGACTTTTCCTAAGAATGAGCGGGCGGGCCGCCTGGGACTCCTGAGCTCTGCCGGTCCGATCCGGGCAAGTCAAGGGGGCGCGTGAAAGTCCCCACCCCAGCGGCTCTAACCAGAAGGACACGTCAACATGGTCATGTATTGATGTCCTGAGGAAAGTGTTGTGACCAGAGGTTCCCAGGAGCCCGGCCCTGCACGGCCCCGGGGGTAGTGGGAGAGCGGCCACTAATTCAGTTTCAGGGCAGCTTCTAGAACGCAGCTACCATGGGGCGCCTGGGGGGCTCAGTCGGTTAAGCCTTTGACTTCGCCCCGGGTCATGATCTCCGCGTTCGTGGGTTCGCGCCCCGCGTCGGGCTCTGTGCTGACAGCTGGGAGCCTGGAGCTGCTTCTGATTCTGCGTGTCCTTCTCTCTCTGCCCCTCCCCTGCTCACGCTCTGTCTGTCTTTCTCAAAAATAAACGTTAAAGACACACACACACACACACACACACACACACACACACAGCTACCACAGATGACAATCCGCACCTGACCTGTGGTAGACCCTTTAAAGATTCCTTTATGTTCCATTATTTCTAAAAGAAATAAACTTGTAGAATCAAATTAAATTCGGAGGGGAGAAGAGCTGGGAAAAGAAGAAAAAGGAAAAGAAAAGTGGAAACAACCATTATTCTGTTTCCACCTCTCCTGATTTGGGCGGTCACCCCCAGTCACTCTGGCCGGGCCCCATTTCACACACACGGTTTCGTGTAAGTTTGCGGCTCTGGAGCAGTGCTGTCGATAGAACTTTCTGTGATGAAGAAGGTGTATACGCGCTGCCTGCTGCTGGCTGGGGAGCACTTATAATGCGGCTCGAGTGACCCAGGAGCTGAAGTTTCAATTTTAATTAATCCAAGTGTGACTGGCCACACCTGGCTGGTGGCCGCCACGTTGGAAGGTCTGGTCCTTGGCGAAGGTCTGCTGGGTGTCGTGGACCCCGTCACTCGTCTCACATCCCCAGACCGTGTGAGGTGACAGGGACGGCGAGCCGGGCGGGACTCCTCGCGGACGGGAGCGGGAGGCGGGACTTCCGGTCTGCCAGGCACGGCCCTCGCTGTCCCTCAGTCTCTTGACGCCCAGCGACTCCCTCCCGTCGTTCCCAAGGAGGCTCCGGCGTCCGAGTGTCCGTGGTCCGCGCTGACGGGCGTTTCCATCTGGGTCCCTTCTCAGGTCCTGCAGCCCGGGGTCCACGTCCGCCGGCCCCAAGATGGCCCCTTGCTCCCTACAGTGACATTTGAAAACGAACGTTTTTTACCCCAAATAGAACCTCCGTTGTTACGACTGGAGACCTCCTGAGCAGGGGAAGCAGTGGCTTTCAGGGGAGGCCACTTCCGGTTGCTGTGGGGCCCGCCGCCCGGCCCGCCGTGGAAGATGTGGCCGCCGTCAGTACAGGAGGGAGGCTGCGTGAGCGCTCCTGCCCAGTGTGCCTGGCATTCTGCTCAGTTCTGTTCCCTTCAGTCTGTACAAGTGGCCAGGGAAGAAGGTGCCGTTGTCACCTTGTTTCGTGGATGAGGAGATGGCGGCCGAGGGAGACCCTGAAGTTGGCTGCGGTCCTTCGGTCAAGTGTGACACAGGGTCCCACGGGGTCTTCCGGTTGAAGTGAGTGTGGTGTGCTCCAGCCAGTGGCTCCAAAGTCATACCTTCCTAAAGCCTGGATTCCCCCCACCCATAGGAAGGAGACATTTTAGAAAAAACGTTTTATCAACTTCAGACTTTCTCTTCCGTCGTCAATGTAACAAGCGGCAGAAAAGCGCAGGCAAGAAGACCCCTTGCCAGGTAACGTGTGGGTGCTGGAGGCGGCGCTCACAGAACCCGTCCAAGGACGTGTGCTTGTTGGAGGGCGAACCTGCTCGGGATGGAGAAGGCCTTAGAACAGCCCTGGGGTTCTCTAAGGATGGTAATGCCTGGAAGCTTCCAGCCTGGACCCTTCAGCCCTTGGTCTCCCTTCACCGCCAGCCTTTTGTTTCCATTCAGTGTTCATACAGAGTGCCATGCCTCCAGTGAATAAAGGGACTGTCTCAGCCTGCTCAGGGCCTCTGTGATATCCGTAGCAGAAAGTGGCAGAATTTACTGCCCTTTGGGGAATGGGGACCCGGCAGTGTGTTCATATAACAGTAGCAAGATTTCTCTTCACATCTGTGGCCGGCAAAATAAGGGGACAGGTAATTAATGGCGTCACATAATTACAGGGAGTTAACGTGGAAATCGATGCTAGACTAAGAACTCCCCCCTCCTCCCCCAGTGTCCACTCCACCTGCTTTCAGGCCCCCAGGCACTCCTGACTGAACACGGCCTCACTGTGGAAAGGGGGCTCCTCCATGCCCCCTTCTGTGGCCTGTGCCTGCAGGTGCCCCGTCAGGAAGGCAGGTGCTGTGACATGTGATTGTGACTTTGTGTGTTGTGAGCGCCTTTATAACATGCTGCGCTGGGGTTGAAGGAGGTGTTGGAGAAGGGAGTCTTTTGGGGCAGGTCTCCGTGATTACTGGACGGTCTGCTCTGCGCATCTGCCTGAGGACATGTGAGCGCAGAGGCACTAATGACAGGTTTTTCCTTTCCCGTCCAAGCTATGGCCAAGATAACCTCAGAGAGGACTTTGAAGATCATCCTTGTGTTCAGACTCTGCGGCCACCTCAGTCTGCTGGGTCCGCAGAGTCCTGCTTTGTGTCTGTGCGCTTGTAATGCGCCAAACCTTTGCTGAGTTATTTGGACTTTGCTGTGTAGAGAGGAGGTCCTTTGGTCTTTGCCTTGGGGATACAGTTATACCTTATATGATGGGTTGTTCATCTAAATCTTTAACAACCATGAAGGCCTGGGCACCCTCTGGCCAGGAAGCATGACCGCAGTGAGCGTCTGTAGAGCGGTTTCACGGGTCATCGTCAGCTTTGTGGCCAGGGTTCACCGAACCGCGTTGAGAGTGCAGGAAGGGCTTTATTTTTGCTGAGAGTCCCTGGTAGCTTATGTTCTACATGAAACCTTTTTTTTGTATGTACTGTATGTAGTTCATTCTTCATTGAAAGCTAATGATTCTCTCTCGGAACAAGCACATCCAGTAGCTTATAAATCGAAGGCTCCTTACGCTCGCTGGGGTTCTTCTGTACCATCGGGCACTTGATCTGCAGTGCTGAGAAACACAAAAGCACATTCTGTTCCTCCCTTGTGGGCACTGGAATCCTTGTTAGTGGAGTCAGTGCATTCAGCTGTGATGTTTGGGAAGCGCTGTAGAAGGGGGGACATTTACTTTTGAATAATTTTGGCCAATATGGATATAATTGCAGACTTAAAACCTGCACTAGTCCTGTAGCCATCCATAGGCTCTAGCTAGCTTCATCATTCACATTGTGCACCACTTATCATTTTCTCTCCACACACGCGCGTGTGCTATTTGAGCTTTTTGAGGTTAAGTCCTCTACTCCATGGTGCGTCTACCAAGAACAAGACATTCCTTCACACACGCACAGTGTACTGAGCACGTTGGGAAGCCTAACATTTACCCAGTCATATAATGAATCGGTGGTTCGCCAAGTGCGGTCCCTGGGTCAGCAGCCTCAGCATCTCCTGGGAACACGTTGGAAATGTCTGTCTTCACCTGCACCTCAGACCTGCTGAACCAAAAACTCTGGGGGGAGGGGACTGGTCAGCAAGCTTTGACAAGCCTTCCCGGGATTCGAACACAGTGAGGGATTTCCCACCATTGGTTTGATGCACAGGCAACGTTCACATGCAACTCTTGGCCCAGAAACATCAGGTACAGCCATTCTTCCTCTTATCCAGCTCTGACCCGCGGTCAGCAGGGGCGTTTAGGTGTCTTGTTTCTTCGGTGCTCTTCATTTTGGAACAGTTCCTTAGGTTTTCCTGGACTTTCTTGACCTTGATGGTTTAGAAGATGGCCCGTTATGTGGATTTGTCAGGTGATTCTGCTCATGGGGCAGGGCTGTTGTTAAAGCATCTTCTGTCTCCCTCTGGGAGGCCTGTGGTTGGTGGCTCTAAGCGCTTGGTTAAGGTGCTGTCTCTCGGGCTTCTTTACTGTGCAGTTACATTTTACCGTGTTAGTAATTTGTCAGGACCCACATATGGACATCCTCTGTTCTCATTTAACTTTTATCCACAGTTTTAGCATGTTTTGGTGATTTTATAACTCCCTTGTTTCTTCTATGTGTATTACTTAGGTATTTGTCATTAAAAATGTTTTTAATGTTTGTTTATTTTTGAGAGAGAGAGAGAGACAGAGTGTGAGCAGGGGAGGGGCAGAGAGAACTGGAGGCACAGAATTGGAAGAGGCCCCAGGCTCTGAGCTGTCAGCACAGAGCCTGACACGGAGCTCGAACCCACAGACCGTGAGATCATGACCTGAGCCGAAGTCTGACGCTCAACTGACTGAGTCATCCAGGCGCCCCAGTTAAGTATCTATTATTGATGTAATGAGACATAACACAGCATAAGAAAATGTGTATCTTGTACAGACGAACATGGGCGTTGCACTGTGAGGAAGGGCATTTTCTGCCCTGCCCCTGTTTATTATTTATTTACATCTCTACAGATTTTTAAATTCTTATTTATTCAGTGGGTTATAACCCATCACCAGCATTATTTATTTTGTTCAAAATGACGTTCCAGATTTGGCTAGTGCTGGTGGTGGGGCATGAAACTTATAGTATTGTTGTATGACCTTGTGGTCCTGAGAGGCTGAGGTTCTAGGAGTTCTGATCAGCTCCGCAGAAGCCTGGAACTTGACATCAGGAAAGGATATTTTTGTGACTAAAACCGTATGTGTGTTGCTGTGGTCATAAGCCCCTACCCCTAACTGCCACATTCGACGGAGACTTTCCATTTCTCGTGCTGGGGCCCCTCAAGAGCATTCAACCCTGTTGACGACACCCTCCTTGAAACTCACTCCGCGCCCTTGGCCTCCACGGTGCCACTTCCTGTGGCGCTTTCCCGCTCTCCTTAGGGACATCCCTTGAACACCCTTGTTTAAGGTCCTGGATGAGTGAGCCCTCTCTCACTCTAAGTGGCTCTAAGCCCATAGTGCCTGTACCCGGCTCTCTCCCTAACTTCCGTGACTTTGGTTGCTGCTGCGAGGTTCCTATCTTCCAAAGAGTTGTAAGCGTGATTTCCCAAACCCCAGGCTGGATGTCAGAGCGGCCCACCCACCTCCACTGCGGGGTCCACGAGCACCTGACCTGAGTGCTCCCTGCCCAACTTAATGTCCTCTTCCACCTGCTGTCACAGGTAACGCTGCCGCCATTTGCCTGTTACCCAAGCCAGAGTCATCCAAGGCGCTTTCCTCCCTTTCAGCTGTTAAATAATGTTATGGATATAATGTCAAGAGTCCCAGAATCTTTAATGCAGTGCTGACTAGAAATTATAATTCTCATTTGAAGTTTGAAACAACAGAAAACCATTGCTCTGAGAGAACAAATCTTGGGTAGCCACTGTGTCTTTTTAGGGAGATGAGGAGTAAGCCAGCGAGTAGTAACGCTCCAGTTACTTTAAAAATTCAAGTTAAAACTGTATGCATTGCATATCTTTTATCGCAAAGCTGCGTTTTTAACTGTGTTTAGGAAGAAGACCAAGTATTTTCCTACAGTTACTGAAAGTCCTGTTTTGCTAGTTATAAAATGCTGAAGCGTAACCTTGAGAAAAAATGTTTCATTTAGAAATCTATTTTTTATAATCTATGTTGTAGAAGTAGAGGTATTTTACTGAAAGACTAGATTTTACTGGTCTACATGGTGACAGTGCGATATTTTTGGCTCCCCCAAGCCTCTCTCTGTTCCTCCTCTTCTGTGTATCATGATCTTGTCTCTCCCTATCCTTGAGGACCTCTTTGCAACTACCCTGTGGGTTTTGCAGACTAAGTTGTATTAAAGACCAAAGTCAAATTTAGCTGCACCCCATCAATTCCATGTGTTGTGACTGTGTTTCACAGCTGTCCCCTTCCCATGGGAAGAGCTGCCCTCTAGCTGGGGCGGTCTGCTGGTTTCCTAAGTTGTGTCCCTGTGCCTGGCGTGTGGCCCTTCCCCACCCCAGCGTGACTGTAGCCCGTGTACACCTGCTACTCTGCTCCTCTCTCGGGAACTGCTCAGTGTCTTCTCACCTGTGCCGGCTTGTTTGGGTTGACGCCCACGGCTCCCCGCCGGCCCTCCCAGCCCCATGGCTTTTGCTCTTTCAAATGCCTTCGTGATCTGTCCACCTTCCAGTACTTACTGCCCCCCATGTAGCATACCCTCCCCACTTAGCACTTATTCTTCTGGGCTCCCGTCCAGGGCTACTCCTCTCCTTCTGCCTGACTTTCTTGTTGTCCAACAGCCACTTCTAGGCCAAGCTTTTCCTTTCTGTGAACTAGTCACTGTTTTCTGCCCTTTCTGCCTTCTTCCCAAACCTTTGACTACATTTTGATTCTCACCTCTGTAGGTCTTGTGTCTCTCCGGGCAGAGACCATTTGTCATCACTCTCGGCCAAGGGCAACACCACACATTTCAATGTCATGCTGTAGTCAGGATGTCCGGGTGGGTTCTGCTTTGGGAATGTCAAAAAAGAAAAAGCTTGTAGCCGATGTTCTCTTTATTGTGTTCCTGGGTGAGATTTTGTGTAAGAGCGCGTCTGGCACAGATGGAACTGCTTTTATTTGCCCGCGCTTTGCTCTTAACAGGTGCGTCTTCGGACGGTGCCTTGCCTCAGGATCAGGGAGGCTCCTAAAGCCGGTCAAAAATGGGCGGGGAAAGACTTCTGAACCTCCTCCTTGTATATATGCCATTACTCCACGAACATGCACTTTACACCAATCTGCATGTTGAAAATTGTCACGTGTACACTCATTCTAACAAACTGTCCCTTATGAGGAAAAAGCGTAGATGTCTGGAATTGCATAATATGGTTTAGGTAGCTCAGTTAAAAGTTTAACATTCAAGGACATCTTCAATCTGACCTGGAGATTTCTTTCTTTCTCTCCCTTTCTTGCTGTTTGCTGACCAGCTCCTTGTGCACACACATGCCCTGCGTGAGCGCCATGCCCCCTGCTCTTTCCCTCCTCTGGTTCACAGTGTTGTTGGAAGATGTTCATCCATCCAGGCACTGGTGACTCCTGAGATGGACGCCAAGCCAGGCACCTCTCTTGAGGCCCAGAACCTGCATCCTGTACCCGCTAGGCACCCCCACTGGGGGTTTTCCTGGCACTCAGGCCTGATGCAGGAGAGCTGCCCTCGTCCTCCCCCTCCCACTTCCTCTGGTTGTTTCCATCTGATGGTGTCTTTTCATCTCCCCTGCCACCCGCTGGCATCGCTTTGCCCTTGATTCCACCAGCTTTGCCCTCCCCTCCCACATTCCTATGTCTTTGTGTCTCTAAATCAGATGCTATATCAGCCCCAAGCTACCTCCTCACCATGGTCACCCCTGTGGGCCACTGGTCTCCCCACAAAACCCTCCTCTTTCCAGTTCCTTCTTCAGAGTTCTGCTGGCCCCCAGTCGTGTATAGGAAAAAGCTAGTGGGCAAAGACCCTTCACTTAGACGCCATACCATTCATGGCCTTGCTTTCCGGGGCCCCACCCAGGTGCCCTTCCCTCCAGCCACGCACTTGTGCTCCTTCTCCCACTGCCCTGCCCTCTCAAGAATCTGCACTTTCCACATGCCTTTTTTGGGGCCTGGAATACCCCTTTATTTTTTTCTTGTTTTAGCAAACTCTTACCCGTGGCAAGTGCATTGTGCACTAGAGTTTGTCAGAGGGTGAATTTTATTTAATTACTTACAAGTTAAATTTGGGTCCGTTTCTTAACTTTTCCAAGCCTGTCTCCGCCTCTGGATGGTGACGGTGATAACAGCACACAGATGGTACTCGTCATGTGCACTGAGGCCTGTGTTCCGGGCTTGGCCAGCCCTGTTCTTGAGGGGCTCAAGTTTGTGGAAGGGAGATGCAGATTAAAAACAGATACAACATCTGTAGTGTGAGAAGGTCTGTGGCAGGGATGTGAATAGATACTATGGAAGCCATCTTGTGGGCTGGGAAAGGTTTCGTCAATGGGACATTTGGTTTTATGAAGGAACTCAAAGGACAGGTTTTGAACACTCATGTAACAGGATCTGTGCTGAATGTTTGACAGGCATAATCTCATTTAATGCCCACAAAAATATTTGAGGCTGACCCTATTATTACTCTAGACTTGGAGTAGGGTGGGGAGGGATGGGTATTCTCCAAGAAAGTCACAACTTGGCTAAGAGCAGAAAGCTGACCTAGAAGGGCCTAGGGTGGTCAAGATAGCACCTTATGACAGGTTGTTCTGAGCCCTGGACAGCAGTGAGGGACTTGGAGCACAACCTTCTTGAGAAGGAGATGAACTCCTTGTGCAGAGCTTGGAGAGCAAGGGTGGAAGGATAGCAAGAAATGATACCAGGACAGTACGCAAGAAGTCACAGTGAAGGAGCCTATCTGTCACTTTGAGAAGTCTTTACGATCAGTGAGGAGCCATTGTAGGAAAAGATAACAAGACTGCTCTTTCGGTGGTGCATAGTGACTGTGGTGTGACTGTAACCATCAGACGAAAGGATCGGTGGCTGGGTAGGTGGATGTGAGGTAGGGAGATGGATGGATGGGTGGATGGATAGGTGAATGGACTGAGGGATAGGTAGATGGATGGAAAAGCGGGCGGGTGGGTGGATGTGTGGATGGTTGGGTAGATGGATTGTGGATGGGTGGATGGGTGTGTGGATAGGTGGGCGGATGGATGGGTGGGTGATGGAGGGATGATAGATGGATGGGAAAATGGATGGAGGGATGGGGGGATGGATGGATAGGCTGGTGGATGGGTGGATGGAGGGCTGGGTGGATATATGGGTAAGTGGGTGGATAGGTGGATGGGGGAGGGACGGGGAGGTGGGATACAGTGCCTCCAGGATGGAGGAAAAGGTGAGTGAGGAGTCTCCTGCAGAATCAGGTGAGGTTTGTTGGTGATCTGATGTGGGGAAACGGTTGGGACTGTTTAGAAACCAAAATTGATAGGATGTGGTGATGGCTGAGCGTGGAGGAAACCGAGTGCCTGGGGCAGAGTCCCGAGCAGCCTCCTCAGCCAGGGAGAGCGTGAGGAGTGAGAACGTGAGATGATGTGTAGCAAGTGGGCCCCGGTGCGGAGGCGGGAGGTAGTGGGACAGCAGCCAGAGCCGAAGAGACATGAAGCATGAAGTGCTGTCAGGAGCCAGGCCAGGTCTGTGGGGAGGCTGCTGGAGGTAACAGCCAGGGGACAGTTGGTGACTCTAGCCATGACCTTTATGAGACATCTAACATTTGTGGCAGAGAGTTCACAGGTTGGAGTTCTCCCTTTTTCTTAAATGCTCAGGCATCACTGTGACCTAATTTTCCGTGCTGGGGCTCTTCCCCTAACTTCTAGCACACGATGACTCCTGATCACCACATGGACATGCGTGTGAGCTTGGCATCACTCCCTGTCCAGTGGCGGGTGAGCTGTGGTGGTACCTTCTCTCTGTTCGCCTGGAAGTCTATATCTTTTTCAGAGATTCCAGAGGAGATGTTATAAGCATAGCATACCATTGCTGCTTTTTTTTTTTTTTAAATCCCACGTAATCCTAGATTCTAAAAGTTCTTGTTTTAAAGGTGACAGTATGGTACTGGCACAAAAGCAGACACAAAGATCAGTGGAAAAGAATAGAGAACCCAGAAATGGCCCCACAAATGTATGACTAACTAATCTTTGACCAAGCAGGAAAGAGTGTCCAATGGACAAAAGACAGTCTTTTTCACCAAATGGTGCTGGGAAAACTGGACAGTGACATGCAGAATAAAACTGGACCACTTTCTTACACCATATACAAAAATAAATTCGAAATGGATCTAAGACCTAAATGTGAGACAGGAAATCATCAAAATCCTATAGGAGAAAACAGGAAGCAACCTCTTTGACCTCAGCCATAGAAATTTCTTACTAGACCCATCTACAGAGGCAAGGGAAAACAAAACAAAAGCAAAAATGAACTGTTGGGACTCATCAAGATAAAAAGCTTCTGCACAGCAGAGGAAACTATCAAAACTAAAAGGCGATTGATGCAATGGAGAAGATATTTGGAAATGACATATTGCACAAAGGGTTAGTATCCAAAATCTATAAACTCAGCAACCCAAACCAAATCCAGTTGAGAAATGGGAAGAGGACATGAACAGACACTTTTTCAAGGAAGACATCCAGATGGCTAACAGACACATGAAAAGATGCTCAACATCACCCATCATCAGGGAAATACAAATCAAAACCACAATGAGATACCACCTCATGCCTGTTAGGGTGGTGACAATTAACACAGGCAACAACAGATGTTGGTGAGGATGCAGAGAAAGGGGAACCCTTTTGCACTGTTGGTGGGGATGCAGACTGCCACTTTGGAAAACAGGATGGAGGTGTCTCAAAAAATTAAAAATAGAACTACCCTATGACCCAGCAACTGCACTACTAGGTATGTATCCAAAGGATACAGGAGTGCTGTTTCGAAGGGGCACATGCAGCCCAGTGTTTGTTTATAGCAGCGCTATCACCAAAAGCCAAAGTAGAGAAAGAGCCCGAATGTCCATCGACTGACAAATGGATAAAGATGTTCTATGTATATGTATGTATGTATACACACACACACACACACACACACACACACACACATACAATGGAATATTGGTGATTAAAAAGAATGAGATCTTGCCGTTTGCAACAACGTGGATGGAACTAGAGTATATTATGCTAAAAGAAATAAGTCAGTCAGAGAAAGATAAATGTATGATTTCACTCATGGAATTTAAGAAACAAAATGAGCACAAGGGAAGGGAAGGAAAAATAAGATAAAAACAGAGAGGGAGGCAAACCATAAGAGACTCTCAAATACAGAGAAGAAACTGAAGATTGCTGGAGGGGAGGTGGATGGGGGATAGGCGAAATGGGTGATGGGCACTAAGGAGGTCGCTTGTTGGGATCAGCACTGGGTATGACATGTAAGTGATGAGTCACCGGGTTCCGCTTTGGAAACCAGTACTACACATTATGTTAGCTAACTTGAATTTAAATAAATTTAAAAAAGAAGACAAAAAATGACAATTTGTCTTCCTCCCATTAATGTTTGTTTCAAAATCTGGGATTTGAACAGGAAAAATGCCACTTCTCTGTTACTGCCAACACAAGGATCTGTATCACTGGGAGGAAGAGGGCACAGGTTAGGTTATTCAGGGACCAGCTGACCTTGAGGTGGGACTATTGCCAGCATTTAAACAAGCATTTACGTTCTGTCTTCAGCCTTCTTCATTTTTTCTTTAGTTTTGTGCCTTCAACTACAATTTGTACCTTAGCTAACCCTGAAGTCTTTAGTACTGGACTTGCTTCTTTGCTATGCTTAGATCTGTATTCCTGCTGCCTGCTGGCTGTCAGTGGAACATTCTGAAACGGGCAGTCTGAACTGAGTGTGACTTAATTTTGTTCTTTGATGCCCTGGTTCCTCCGAAGCCTGCTCTTGCAACACAAAGGGCGGGGGGCACAGTGCCACCTGCTGGAGGTGGTTGCTTTCTAGGTAGGGGAGGCTCAGTGCCTGGCCAGACCACATCTCCCTCATCTTCCAAAGGTGAGGACTGCAGGCCGAGTCTGGAGGGCTGCTAAGCAGGTGGTAGGGTGGGGACGTGAGGGGGTCACTGAATGCTTGGTGCAGTCATCCCCGAGCGAAGGCTACGTGCCATTGACGTCTGTGTGGGTGTCTGTGCAGGCACCTGTGCAGGGCGTGGGGACACCTGCAGATGTAGGTCAGTTGAACCAATGACGTTAATAAACGCGACACCATGAGAGGCAGTTTGCAGAAAACGACAGTGCTCACCTGCAGCCCGGGGCCTCTCGTGTGCTCTGTCTGTGGTCTTGTGATCCGGAGCCTGTTCGCCGCTGACACGGGGTCACTACGTGGGCTCTGTGGGCTTTTGCCGCAAGCAGGGTACTGGATGCCTCTGTCCTGGGCTGAGCGCTAGCTCTGGGAGGGACACCAAACTGGTGGCCGAAGTCACGATAGCGTGTGCCCATCTCCCTCTCCTGTCCTCTGTCCCTCAGGTGGCAGGGCCCTAACCTGGTGTGTGCGACACACACCCCTCCGCCCCATGGCGTCCTGCTCGGTGGGACATGAACCAACAGCCTTGGGTTGTAACCCAATTACAAGTCATTAAAAGCAATCCTGGTCTCCTCCTAAACTCTGGGATTAGCATAATGAGCCTATATTAATTGCCGATTATAAACAAATTCCCCATTTATTCATGTGTCTCTAAATTATATGTCACCTCTTGGTGACAGGTTGTTCTTGAGAAAAGTGTTCTCCACACATTTTGTTTTCCCCTTTTTTCCAGTATTCAGTCGCCTTCCCACCTGGGGGAGGGATGTGGCTGGATTTCTGATTCTTGCCACCTGCTTAGAGGCCCGTCTGAAGCTCTGACATCTAGCAGGAGGTCACTGGGAGAGATGCGTGTCCTAGCTCGGGCGCAGGTTCTGTCAGCAAAGGGTGTTTTCTGGGTCCCCCTGCGCGTGATGCGGGGCCCCACTGGTGTGAGAGCTGGATTTCCTGAGACGCTCGCTCTCCTGCCTGCACCTGGGAGGCCCGCTGCCCGCCTCCACCCTGCACAGCACGAGCGCCGGAGACGGTGGGGTGCAGGCACCGAGTCTTGTTTTCCTTTCCCTCCGGCTGCCGTAGGAGGAACCCGTCGAGTATCCAAAGCTCGATCTCCAAGACGTGACATGCCTGGTGGTGGCACATTTTCTCGGGCAGGGGTCAGCGGGTCCGGGTGGTTTCCTCCCTCCCCTCTTCCTTCAGAAGCCGCCCGCTGGCAGTAGTGCGGCTTCTAGGCTGCGGAGCTCCAGGTCCGGTGGCTCTTGGAGCGCAGCAGGCAGACGGCTGATGGAAGGGGTTAAGGAAGCAGGAGGGAGGAGGGACTGGGCTTCAAAACCCCAGGGCCGGAGGCCGGCGTCTGCAGCCTGCCGCTGCCCGGAGCACCGGGATGAGCGCGGAGGAGGGGGCAGGAAGATGTGGGGACACGGAAGCAGGGAGTCACCAGGTCCTGTTGCCCAGCAGCCCCCGGTTGGGGTGCTGGGTATCCCGCAGCTCGTAGAAGTCAAAGAGCCTTCCATGCTGTCAAACATCAATGCCTGGCAGCCACCCCTGCACCAGACAGCCTCTTTCTGCTCGTGTTCTCGGAGCTGGGGCACCACAGGGTGTGGTCAGTGATGCCATATTCCACCTCCCTGCCCAGACTCAGGAGGCTCAGCCTTTCATGACCCACAGCCAGTTCGATCCGCTGCTGGCTGACGATGCCACTCGGATGTGTGTGGACATCTTTAGTCCTCTTATCCAAACAGAATGCCTGACTTCCTCCCCAGACCTGCTCTCGCACTTAAACCTGACTGAGTCTCTCTCCTTCCGGTCACTGAGGCTCAGACGCGCGCTCACCTGGGTCCTGGCTGGCTCGCCCTGAAGAAATATTTAGAGTCTGTCTGCCTCCATCTCCACTATTGTCACCACGCTGCTCTCAGCCACTGTTCTGTCTTCTTCCTTGCCTCCCCCTCCTGGGTCTTTATTAATCCCAACGCTGGAGGGATCCACCTGCCATGTTGGGTCATGGCCCTTGTCTGCTCAGAAGTCACCAGTGCCTTCCCTGCTGTCTCAGTGAGCACAGATTCGGAAGCTCGCCAGCCCGGGCACCTGTAACAACCGAGGCTGGGGAGGCTCCCCACACCTGGCATTTACCTTTCACATCTTTCCTCTGCAGCTGGAGGTCAGAGGTCAGGTGTGGGCACTTTGGTCCACTCTGAGGCCATGTGGTAGATCTGTCCGTCTCCCAGGATGGGGTTGCTGGCCGTCTCTGGCGCACTTTCGCTGCTGGAGGCAGCCCCTGTGTCTGCCTCCATCTTTGCGTGGGGTCCTCCTCTCTGTACCCGTCACGTGTATTATGGTAACGGTATCGTCAGCGAAGTCGACACACTTACTTTGACTTGACAACATGGTGGCGCACAGCGCACATTCAGAAGGTGTCAGTTGTCCCCATCATGCCTTCTGTGGGCTTTTCTTTTTCTTCTCAAAATCCTCTTTATGGATCTGAAATAGTGCTTTAAACTTGTCTGTCGTGATATTTTCGAAGAATACCTCAGTTTGGGTTTGTCTGATGTTTCCTCACGATTAGATTCCAGTTTTGGGTTTTGGGCGGCAGTGCAGCAGAGCGCTGGGTCCTTCTCGGCACGCCGTTCTCAGGAGGCACCAGACACCGTGCTGCTGCAGCGTTGGGGGTGACGGCTTTGATGGGCTGGGTGGGGCGGGTCTGCCAGGCTTCTCCCTGTGAATGTACTCTCCCCACAGAGGGCACTAGGCAGGGAGGTGACTTAGGTCTGCATTGGACACTGGAGGGAAGGGGTGACATCAGCAAGTCCAATGCCAGAGAGTCCTTCTCTCCTGATGACCCCCGCCTTCATTACTGAAAACGTAGGGCCAGGGGACAAGGTGATACGCAGTTGAAAATGAGGCGGCCAAAGGGCAGAGCTGTTTGGGGGCCCCTGCTGAGCTCCGTCTGCAAAGTGCCATTTTAGAATTCATCGCCGGCACAAGTCATGCTGAGTTTTCGTCCTGCCTCTGACACGTACAGTTGAGAGCAGGATGTCGCCGGTCACACAGGCATGTTAGGCTGTGTGTGTGTGCACGAGTGTGTGTGAGTGTGCAGGTGCACATGTGTGTGAATCTGTATGTGTGCGTGTGTGTACGAGCCTATGTCTATATATGTATGTGAGTGTGTATGTGCACATGCATGCATGAGTGTATGTGCACACGTGTCTTTCCCAGAGCCTTCCTCACGATGGTCTCACAAAGTCCAAGAGGTGAGTGATGTCAGCGGCAGAGACAGGCCGGTCGGGCTCTCAGTGGTTTGCTTCCCCTGCGGCCCTTTGCGCGCCGTCTCCGTGTCTTGGTCTTCGTGCCTTTCCCTCACCGCCGCACCCCTGCCCCCGCTGGCCTCACTCCCGGATGCTCTCTCTGACAGTCTCCTGACTTGCTGGTCCCTCTGGTCCCTGGTAAGTCTGCCCTGAATTTGTGTTTGGAGGCCACGAGAATGAGTTAATAATGCCTTTTAAAATTTAACTTTTTAATTGTAGTAAAAGACACATAATGGAAAATTTGCCATTTTAACCATTTTTAGGTGTTCAGTTCAGGGGCATTAAGTACATTCCCAGTGTTGTGAAAGCATCACCCCGTCCATCTCCAGAAATTATTTTCACTTTCCCCAACATCACAATCCCCTTTCCCCCTCTCAAGCTCCTGACTACATTCAGTCTCTGTGAATTTGAGAACCTCACGTAAGTGGAATCGCACAGTACATATCCCGCGTCTGGGTTCTCTCACTCAGCATGACGTCCTCCGGGTTC
>NC_043703.1:1775589-1825721 GCF_006229205.1 Suricata suricatta | reverse complement strand
TTTTTTAGAGAGAGAGAGAGCGTGCACGAGCATATAGATTCCAGTTTTTCTTGTACACATATATACAGTTACTGTTTTTTTTTTAATGTTTATTTATTTTTGAGAGAGAGAGAGAGAGACAGCGCATGAGCAGGGGAGGGGCAGAGAGAGCTGGAGACACAGAATTGGAAGCAGGCTCCAGGCTCCGAGCTGTCAGCACAGCTGAGGTGTGCTGGGGGGATGTTGGACCCCTAACTGACTGAGACACCCAGGCACCCCAAGACAGTCACTGTTGGAAAAGTAGCTGTGGGTGCGCCTGGGTGGCCCTACTGGTTAGGTGTCTGGCTTTTGCTCAGGTCATGACCTCACGGTCCGTGAGACTGAGCTGTCAGTGCAGAGCCCGCTTTAGAGCCTCTGTCCCCCTCTCTCCCTGCCCCTCCCCACCTAAGTTTTCTGTCTCTCTCTCAAAAAAAAAAACAAACTTAAAACAGGTAACTGTGAAAATGCACAGCTGTCTATGGAGGTGACTTGCTGGAGACTTCTCGTCCCCCACCTGCTCATCCCTTCCCTTCCTTAAATTTGGAGAAAAACGAAGGTCCCCGAGTACCGCCCGCCGGACTTCTCCGCCCGCCGGACTTCTCCGCCCGCGCCCTGTCGCTTGCTTGAGGCCGTGCCGCGAGTTCACAAAGCCAGCCCGCTGCCACAGTCCCATGGTCCGGTGTTGTAGATACCAAGCCTGATCTTCACCCGAACCCCAGGGAGGCTAGAGAGCAGATTCTAAAAGGAGGAAGGGGTAGAACGTCTCTATCCTGCTAAAACGGGTATAAAAGCTAGAATAAAAATAAGAACCCAGATAAAACAAAACAAAATGTGAAAGAAACTAAATAAAAATGAGTGAAAAATAGAATGTCAGCTGGGCGAGGACAAAAATAAAGTGACTGAGGAAACATTCTGAGCAAATAGTGCTGATCATCATCAGAAAGACATTGAGTTAGAGATCACTGAGGCAGCAGTGTGCATTTTAATCTTTGAAAATGTAGAGCAGGTGCTGGCGAAGTTTATTCTGGTAGAGAAGACATCACTACTTTGTAGCTGAACTTTGTGGGTCCGTGCACTCCGATCACAGGGTCCGAAGTAGGTTGCCAGTATATTTAGTCTTTCTGTTTAGGTGACAACGTTCCTGGAAGGCCTCCCTCCCACAACCTTTCTGCCAGTAATTCCCGATAGAGGATGAGGGTGCTCGGTTGAAGCCCTGGCTGATCATGTGGCTGATGTTCATGTGGGTGGACGCCCAGGACAAGACTGAAGGGAACAGACTCTGGATCCAGAGAAGCATGGGCTGAAATCCAGGTTTTCCATTCACCGTACAGGCAACAGTGTGTGAAACATTTAGCCCTTCTAAACTTTTCAGGACTGTAATCCAGAAACTAAAGGTAGTGCTTTACAGGACAGTTATACAGGACAGGTTTTATGTGATAAATACTGTACATCACGTGGCTCACTTCCAGGAACTGAATCCATGGCACTCAATGAATGGTAGTTCCTACTCTTAGCCTCACAGTCCTGCGCCGCTGACTAGGAAACTGGAAAGAGGTGACGTAAGAGAATGTAAGAATACTGAGCAAGGAAATATAGGATGCAAAGTGGCCTTAGGATATCTCATAATTTTGGTAGGTTTATTTTGAGTTTGGATACTTGGTTAATTTTTTATTGTGAAGGTCATTTGGTTGCTGTGGTTGATTGATTCTCTTGGATTTCTGAGCCTATAATCATATTAATATTGGAAAATAATATTTTAACATGGTTATCTCTTATTTCATTATCAAGTGTCACTGCATTGGATAAAAGAATGGATTTCTGAGATGAATAATCTGGGAGGTTTGCTGAGAAATAGCTTATTTTAAGGAACACTTGATTACAATGCTGTGTAAATATTCTAGACCGTAGGACAAGGTAGAAAGCTCTCCAATTCCTATTCCATCAGGTTTTTTTTCTTTTATGCAGTCAAACTATTACTTTAAAAAATCTCTTATTTTGGAGCACCTGGGTGGTTCAGTCGGTTAAGAGTTTGACTTTGGCTCAGGTCATGATCTCGGGATTAGTGGGTTTGAGCCCTGCGTTGGGCTCTGTGCTGACAGCATGGAGCCTGGAGCCTGCCTCGGATTCTGTGCCTCCCTCTCTCTCTGCCCCTTTCCTGCTCTCTCTCTCTCTCTGAAAAATAAATAGACATTAAAAAAATTTAAAAACATCTTTTACTTTATCTTGTTATGTTGCATGTATGTATCTGCGATTATTTTTGTCTTTCAGTTTTTCTAAGCCACCTCCTATAAATCCACATTTGTTTGATTAAAAGAATAAAACTGTATTTTAGTTCCCTGCCTGTATCAGATGCGCCCTTCCCCACTTACCCCATTATATTTCCTTTGGTTATACAACCTGTGCTTTGAGGCTGAGATTATTGTTGTCAATTGATAACCCTACTAAAATGCAGCCCAAGTGGTCCAGGCTCATAGAAGCTTGAGGTTGAAGGAAGACGTCTCACCAATGAAAAATTCATTAAAAAACAACCAAGAATCTTACTGATACTTTCACACACTATGTTGAGGCTGTAGTTAACCCAGCTACATGGAGAGAGAGACAGAGAGAAGAGGGGGAAGGGAGAGAGGTCTATTTCAAAGAATTAGCTCATGTGATTGTGGGGGCTGGCAAGGCCCAAGTCCATAAGACAGGCAGGCAGGCTGGAGAGCCAGGCAGGATTGCTGTGTTACAGTCTTGAGAATTCTAGAAACCAAAGCTCACGCTGACTCCTGTGACATTCCAAACCATGGAGAATCACAACCAGACTTGGAATTCATCATGGGACGGGGGCTGACCGCCTGGCATGCCTGAGGCATCTTGTGCTTCCATGGCTGCCTTGAAGCTGTGGCCGGTGTGTGCGCTGAGTTGGTGGGAGGCAGACCAGGCGCTGGCACCCTTAGTGGTTTTGTGCAGGCGCCTCTTTGTTAGTGATGGTGAGACTGCATTCACACACCTCCGCTTGGTCTTTTATTCCGTTTTAATCTGGGGATAGGATCTGAAAGAGATGTGGTGGCTCTCTATGGCCCAGAAGAACAAATTTAATTTCTCTGTGTCTACTTAGCAGGCATGGGTAATATCCGAGTCATTTGTCTAGAAATGACAGAAGGCTGCTTTTGTGCATTCTGCCTCCATCCCAGACATTAACTAGCCCGTGGGCAAACAGAAAGAACTCTTCTATTGTTGAATCAGAAACAACAAAGGTCTCTGCCAGCAGACGCCCAGCGATAGATCCAGAAGTCGCTTGGATTCTGTATTTCCTGGCATAAAAACCAACATCACACACTCAGGCTTTGTTCTCTCTGGGCTTCAGTTCCAGAATGTTTTGTGTCTCAGCAATAATTGTGCATTCAACAGCTGAGGAGCCGTTTTCCAATCTATTCCTCCTTTTTTGATCTTTAAAATGTGCAGTGGCTTCTCCAAAGGCCAGTACTTGACATTCGTGGCCTTGTGCAGTGAGCTGAGAACTGTAAGATTCTGACTGTGAAGGATTTGGGACTGGGTTTTCCCAGGGTCATGTTCTCGGACAGAACCTGAAAGGTGTCCCCTCTCCCCTCCAGCCTTGGGCCCTCCCCCAGACAGTGCCCCCTGGGTTTCCTGGAGCACGTCTTCCTCGAGCTGCTGTGAGCAAGGCTGGGGCCAGATTTGGGAACGGAGGCCTGCAGGAGAACACAGTGAGGTCTGTGGTTCAAGGCAGCGCGTCCAACTTCGTAGTGCCCACCTTCCCCTCATAGTGGGTGCTGTGCTGGATCCTGTGATCTCATCAGGCCTTTGCGTGGTAGCCATGGCCGCCTTCTCAGCATGAGGATTGCCTCGGATTGTGTCTCCCTGTGGGCCCCTGCCGAGTCCTGGAGCTGTTTGAGCAGAGGCGGGGCAGCTGATTGCCAGGTGAGCTATAAAGAGTCTTTCTCTGATGGGAGATTGGACAAGCTGGCTTCTTAGTGTAACGCCGACGCCGTGTGCTTATTTCATCCAGCCAAAGTTGGGAGCGAGAAACACAATGTGGGCAGAGCGCCTGGCATGGGACCTAGACCGAAGCAGTGCCAGCACAGCAGTATTGTTACTATCCTACCTCGTTCACGAAAAACAGTCCAGACATTTATCACGGACACGTAAGCCGTGTTGTCGTGGAGGCCATTCTCTGATTTCCAGCTTCCAAATGATAAATTCTGAGAGGAAGGAGATTGTACCTTATCTTGTGTCCCCGTAGTGTGCCGGGCAAATTTGTTCAAGTGTGTATTGAACAAATGCCTCTTGCACACATAACTAGCAAGTAATTTCTAAGGAACGACTTTGTACCACACACTGCATGCGGCCCTGGGGATCCAGAGGCGAATCGGAGTGTTTCTGTCCCCTGGGAGCACGTAGTCAAGCCTGCCTTCATTTACCTACCAGCTGCACTGAGCCTCTTAGAAAGCCTTTCTTTTATGAAAAGCATGGTCTCAGCCCAGGGACAGGGGCACGGGCGATGATTTCAGACAGATTTGAATCTGGGCACTGCAGCCTGACACAGTTTACACCATGTAGCATTTGCTCAGGTATCAGGTGGGCTGAAGCCCTATGTGGGTCGAACAGCAAGTGTGTCCCTGCCGGCAGGTGGCCAGCGCTCCACGTATGGGCAGTCCAGCCCAACGCCTCCTTGCAGCATCAGCACACAGCCTAACTTCCCACAGGACACCTGCCGTGACCAAAGCAACGTCTTTAACTCTGGGTTTAAAAGGAAAAGAAAACCGTGGATACAGAGGGTTTTTTTGTTTGTTTTTTCTGTCCAGGCATGTCACGGCAACTAATGTTGATGGGCATTTTCCTGGGTGTAAATGACACGCTGGCATTGTGTGCAAGTTCTATGCTGACCGCTTGGGGCCTGTGTGGTGACGGTTCACTGGGAGCGCTCTGCCCTTTGGTGAACCGTGTTTGCAGTTCTAGGAAAACAGTAGGTTGGGTCAAGTTGTGCAGCAGACTGTGTGGTATATATCGAGATCAGATCGTGACCACGGCCCTGCTGGAAACACTTTCAGACCAGCGCTGTCAGGAATGCAAGATAGTTGCATTTTTCTGTTCCCCTCTGAGCTCCTTCCACCGCAGACTTGGAGCTGGAAAGGAGCTCTGTGTGGCTCCTCCTCTGATGAGGCAGCCCTCCCTCTGACGCCCAAGAGGAAGGACTTGGGACGCTGCCGGGGACAGGGCACCCACTGTTCTGTGAGGAGGCCCATAACGTTTCCAGAGGCTTCTTCCTTCTCTGCCTTCCACCTGCGGGCTTTTATGTTGGGCTCTGATCCTCACAGACCAGGCTGATCTCATTGATATGGACACACGCATCTGCAGCCGTTGCCAGGTGGCCTGACCCCCTTTCCATGTTCGACACGGGCTCCTTCCGCTCCTGTGTGTGTCGTTCATCCACGTTGTGTCAAGAGTCACCTCCATGCCGACGTCTTTCTAGTGGATGTTTCTCCCACACTGGGGCCTGGCCCGGACCACTCTTCTCCATGTGGTGTAGACCCCAACATGATTATTTCCGTATGCTCTACTCACTGATGTTTGGCATGTGGCCAGCAAGACTTACTAGGTTGTTTGATAAGAAAATTATGGTAATAGGCAGGATGTTACTTATGCTGAACTTATGGAGTAGATTTTTTTAACATGACATTAGGATTTTGTTTATTCCTAATGAATTTCACCTCTTTTACTTTGGATCATCACTCCTGTGTGACGAAAAGGATTTTGAATCAAGGGCCTGCATGCAAAATTTTATCTGTATCATAATGGTAGGAAATCAAAATGTTTTGAGGAAGGTCTCCTGTGTCATGGTCAAGTCACTCATAGATATGGGATGGGAAGGTCCGGGGGACAGTGTCCTTACTGCTCCCAGTCAGTATAATTGTCTGTGTCATCATGCCTTTTAGATAGTTGTGGATGCACCGCACACTCACTAAACCCATCTTTCTCTCTGGCGTGGGTTCCTGGGGTGAACTGTCTTCCGGTCCCCTCTTCCTCATGCCCCGTGGGAGGCAACAGTCCTGGCGGGCCTCTGTTGCCCTCCCGTTGTCTCTCGCGTTCTCATCTGTACCTCCATGTATTTGGATCAGGGGAAAAGTTAGTTCCTAGTTAGCAAATAATTTTTTGTTTAAAAAACTTGCTTTTGAGGCTTAAGACATTATAAACTACATATTTAAAGTGTATAAATAGGGGTGCCTGGGTGGCTCAGTCGGTTAAGCATCTGACTTTGGCTCAGGTCATGATCTCGCAGTTCATGAGTTCAAGCCCCACAATGGGCTCTGTGCTGACAGATTGGAGCCTGGATCCTGCTTCAGATTCTGTGTCTCCCTCTCTCTCTGCCTCTCTCCCATTCACATACGGTTTCTTTCAAAAATAAATAGACATTAAAAATATAAAGTATATAGTTAGTAAGATTTGACATATATGTATAAATGGGAAATCATTACCTATGAAGAAAATAATTAATGTACTTATTACTCCCAAAGTTCCCTGGTTGTCCATTGTGACCCCCCCCCCCCCCCCGCAGCCCTGCTAACACTCGGTCACTGTAGATCACATCTGTTTCATAGAGATTTATAGAGGAAGGAAAAACATAGTATGTGCTCCCTGTGGTCTGGCTTCTTTCCTTCAGATTCCAGTCAATAAAAACAGCTACTAGAACTAATCCATGAGTTCAGCAAGGCTGTGAGATACAGGACCAATATGGAAAAATATATTGAATTTCTATCTCCTAGAAAGAAACACACAGAAATTGAAAAACCCCCACTATTTCCAAAAGCATGAAATAATATAAACTATTTAGAGATGCATCTGACAAAAGATGTGCAAGCCTTGTTTACTGAAAACTACAATTGCCGAGACAAAGAAGATCTAAGTAATATGAAAGATCTGCTCGTGAGTCAGGAGGTTTAGGATATCAGTTCTCCCTGTATTGATCTGAAGATTCAATATGATACCAATCAAAACTTGAGCAGACTTTTGTGGATGTACATTTCTTTTAGAAATTGACAAGGAGAATCTGGAAATTCTATGGAAATGAGAGGGACCAAAACATCCAAAACAACTTTGAGAAAGAGAAACAAAGTTGGAGGAAGACCCTTATGTGATTTCAAGACTCATTCTAAAGCTGCAGCAATAAAGACGGCGATTTTGGTGTCCGGGAGACGATCCCGTAGCGCTGCACAGAAATAGACCCACACATAGTGGGACACATGGTTTTCAACAGAGGTGCGAAGCAACGGAATAGAGGAAGGATAGAGTTAAAGAACTGATGCTGGAAACATTGGATGCCCTGTGCAGAAAGGGAACTCACATCCCTCTCTCATCCCCCAAACCTGAACGCAAAGTAGATCATATACCCAAACGTAAAACCCCAAACTATAAAACTATGAAAAGCAAACATAAGATTAAAAGCTTTATGATCTTCCATTAGGCCCAGGTTCTTAGATACATCATCGAAAGCACAGTTATAAAGGAAAGAATTGATCAACTGGGCTTCATCGATGTTGAGCACTTCTGGTTTTCAAAAGGTGCCTTTCAGGAAATAAAAGGTTAGGCCACAGCCTGGGAGAAAATCGAGCTCCCGCCCAAAATCTAAAAGGAGCTCTTAAAGCAGACGTGAATGTGAAAGACAGTTTGGTAGTTTCTCCAAAGGTCAAGCATACACGCACCATATGGACTAGCTGTTCCGCTTACTGGTGTTTATAGAAGAAAATCAGACGTGAGAATACTTAGACATGCGGGTTCATAGCGTTGTAATACCCAGGCCGTGGAAACAACGTAAGGGTCCCTCCGCAGGTGATGGGCCGAACAAATTGTCACGTGCCTACATGACGGCGCACTGCTCAGCGGAGATCGGGGGAAACACCGGTGCCCACAACTGGCGGAATCACAAACCCGGTACAGTGGGCAGAAAAAGCCGGCTGAAGAGGACATCCTTTATGATGTTGTTCTTATGAAATTCTGGAAAACGGAAGCCCCTCCACCATGACAGAGCTGAGCTGGGGTCGCCTCTGGCCAGCGTGGATGGGAAAGGGTTACAAAGGGGCATCTGAAAGCAATGGTGGCTTCATGGGTGTGTATTTATGTCAAAACTCCCCAAATTGTCACTTTAAATACCTGTAGTTCATTATGTCAGTTAGACTTCGATAAGCACATCATTTGCCCTCCAAAAAACCCCCAGCTGTGTGGAGTGAAGTACCCATAGGCAGAACCGAAGCCTGTGCCTGCTGCGCATCTGGCGCAGCGCCTTGTTTGCCAGCCGTGTGCCCTCGGTGAGCGTGCCCTCCGCTTTTCCACCACGGAAACCTGGGTGACTATGCCCCTGCAGCTGCTTCTGTCTGGATGATGGACGGCAGATCTCTTCAGGACACTAGTGCTCTGCAGGCAGGGCGGGAATACTGGTGTGGGGGCATTTGTTAGGACCGACTCCACAGAACAGGGGCAGAATGGCCACCTGGCTGCTGAGCGGCCTCTCTCTGCTTCTGCTGTCGGGGGAGCCTGCCCTCTGTCTTCCCAGGGGCCCTGGCTCCCCTGCGTGTAGTGCTCCAGTCGCCGTCGCCTTGTTGGTTGTCTCTCGGCAGCGCGACGCATCTCCCACCTGATTCCCACGCACCTTCCCTCGGCGGCGCCAGGCCGAGCGAGGAGGCTCTGGGGGCAGAGGCGGCAGGAGCGCACGGAACTTGGTCCTCGCTGGGCGCTGCGGATGCGCAGCACACAGCGTGCGCGGGCCTGTCGTGTGGCCTGTGTACTGGGAGACTTTGCGGTGGTGACTGTGCCCTGGACATTTGTCCACAGGTGCCATCGCTGAGTGGGGCCTGCAACACGGCCTCACAGGAGGGAGCCCCAGCCCTTGGGGACCATTTTTACCTGAGACAGTGACCAAAGCCAGGGCACAGAGCACCTCTTGCGGTGGGTCCCCACCTCCCTGTTGGAGTCACACAAATGCAATTACACCTCTAAAAACCTGGGTACATTTGAAAAACTCAGCAATTTCAGTATTTAACTATACGGCCATCTGATAACTGTGCCTTGCTCCCAGTAATGTGAAAGCCTGTGGAAGTTTTAGGATTGCATGATCTTTAGTGTCTTTCTTCAGGTACCTTACGGGACAGTCTGAGTATGTGATCTGGCTGGCTGTACGCTAGTCTGATTTTTATGCTCGTCTGTGCCATCATTTTCTCTTACCCCATCAGCATAGGGCTGAGGTGTGGCTGTCGGATGGTCAGGGAGGGGGAGCTGCTATCTGATTTAATCAGATAGTGAATGAAGCTCATGAGTGAAATGTCGGCAGTTTAAGGCTTGGTTGATGTTTCAAGATTGTCTACCCTCAACGGACCTGGTTTCATGGGGGCAGAAAGGACTCTCATTTGTCTTCCCAGAAAGCACAGTGAATAACTTCCAGGAAGCTTGTACCTGCTTCCTGGGCCCTGGACACACATCTTTTACCAGCCAGGGATGTGGTGCGTCAGAGTTGATTCAGGACTGATGCATGGAGTTAAGTCTGCAATCGTGAGAGCTCACGACACTTCAGTGACTGTTAATGCCGTAGAGGTCATAGTTCCATAAAAGTACTTGTTAGAGCTGCTCTCATTATTTTTTTGAAGAAACACCTACACAAGGAACTACAGAGACGCTGGCCTGGTGTCCTTGGGGCTATTTACATGCAGTAAATACAACAGTTTAACTGCGTCTGGTCAAGAACCCTTCAAGTGTTGATGGAGCCTCATGTTCATCACACTGTCTTCTGTTTGGTTAGTGGCTCCTAAGTAGTGCTTTAGGTCGCCGCTCTTTCTGACCACCTGACAAAGAAAACGTCCACGCCATGAGTGCTGCGTAGGTGGGGTGCTATTCTTTTGTAAGGGATTTCTTAGATCTAAATATGCGCAGTGAGACCTTGGGTTTTCTTCCATTGCATACAGTCGGTGGACCCCAAGGGCCTGTGGTCCTGGTGATCGCTGGGACTCCTCCACGCTGTGCGGTTCGAGAGAGGCTCCGTCGGCATGGGGATGCATCGCGCTGCCCCGAAGGACGAAGGCGGGACGGGCTGAGCCCGGTAGGGAGGCATGTGGCCGTCCCGGCACGCGACCTGGGATGTGTTAACCGTGCCTTCTTGTTTTTTGTGCTCTATTTCAAAGGCTTGGACATCCGAGGGCTCGCTGAGTAGGGAAGGTCGGCCCTTCTGGGGTTAGAGAACTAGAGAAAGCCAACACCTCCCTCCTGAGCATGCCTTTCAAATACAGCTGGACAAACCCAGAGCCTAGCCGCAGCCCCTCCTCACACCCCCATTCCCCCTGCCCTAATCCCCCGGGCCGGGCCGGACACCGAGGGGCCGCCCTTCCCGCCCGAGCTCACTAGGGCATTCACACCAGCCGGTCCTCGGCCTCCTCGCCCTGCCTCACGCGTTCCTTCTGCGGAGGCCTCGGGACAGGCCCTTGGCGGTGTTTTCCCTTCTCCTTGTGCCTCTGACCAGCCCTGGTGCCTCCCCGGGTGGCCCTGCAGGCATGAGCATGATAAACTTCTTCTTTTGTCACCGTCACTGCCACGTCTGCATGTCTCACACAGCCGAGGGAGACAGCTCCCAGGTCCCCGTACGGCCTGGGGTAAGTGCGCTGACGCGTCCCTGGTGTGTGAGGTGGGGTAGCACTGGTGAGGCCTCGAGAGTTCTAGAGGGTTAGGTGGGCGGTGCGCCAGAAGCCCCCGCCTGACTGAGTGTTCTCCTGGGGCAGAGCACGGGGTCACCGAGGGCGGCATCCAGACTTGTCGTGCTCCTGCCCCTTTGTCTACAAATCTGGGTGCAAAGGGGTGTTTAAATATACCTTGCCCACCATTGTGGTGTGTGCCAGGATGCTGGCATCGTGCTGAACCAGGATCAGGGCAGGGCAAGGAGCAAAACCCCCCAGGTCACACCTCACAGTGGGCCTCTCCCACCGCCCACCCTGCATGCCCCACCGCCACTCAGAGGAGTGGACGGCCCGGCTCCCTGCCGCAGCCTGGGCACGGTGGCGGTCACCGGGATGGCTTCTGGGCTGAGTGCTACTTACGTAACAGTGTAAGTTACCAACTGTCACCGCGGCCCCCAGGGCTGACGGAGCTGTGTGTGTAGGTGATGTCACACCTTTCCACAGACATGGCACGGACAACTAGGAATTTCAAATTTTGTGATTTCTTTGGAGGAAAAATGGTTACATTTATGCATGAGGTGAAGACAAAGAGTTAGAGGGCACAAGAGAAAGAAAAACACCTGGTGCTGGCGGATGATGAGATAACGCGGGAATGCTTCAGGGGGAAGAGGAACCAGGAGTGAGTGCGATGCGGGGCGGAGAGGGAGACATATTCATGATTGATGGGGGTTAACTTATGAAATTCAGCTCTGTATTACAGATGGAAGCCAGCTGCCTACCGCACCGGCCACGCCGATCGCTTTAAATTTAGCCCCCAGATCTTTCCGCCTCTGGGGGCCCTTCCGCTGAGTGAGCTGGGGCAGGACAGACGAGGGAGGCTTCGGCCATAATAAATTTGGTTTTCTTAGCTGGGTAGCTAGAAAATCGTTTGAAATAATACATTTCCCTTTGTTAGGCAGACAGAACAGCCATCTGCACCGCGGTACTGGGGAGACTCTGACATCCAGGTCTGAGTGTCCCGCTCTGCATTCAAGATCTGTGTGCAGGTGGCCGCATAGGGACAGCTGGCGAGGAGGGTTGGAGCCCTCAGGACAAAATGCACCCCTGGACGTGTTTTCTCCTGAAACCTGTTTGGAGGCAGCTGGCTGGCGGCTTGGGAATCTGTGAGGGTCGCTGCCACCTAGTGACGAGGGGCTGGAAGCTGTCGCCGGTAGCCGACAGGCTGCGAGTGTGTCCTTGCGTTCATTCTCAGACTTTTGTGTCCTCCTCAGACAAGACCGAAGCGCAAAGTCCGCTGCCATATTCCATCCTGTGCCCTTTGCCGCACGGCGGAAGTGAAGAGTTGGGACACTTGTCACCCTGTTAAGAAGATGTGTTTCTGTAGGACACTGGCGACTCTCCACACGCACCTTTTTCTAAAAGAGAGGAACACACACACATTTGAACACAAAGTTGGGAACATCTGAAGATTAGTGGGCATGTGTCAAGGTCACGGGGAAAGGCGATACTCTGGGCAGACTTCTGGGGGACGCTGGCGCCAGCCCGTCCACCCTGCCTGTGAGCCTTGAGGATGGCACTGCGGCAGGGAGGAGGGGACGCAGGCACAGCCACGTCATCCTGGGGGGTGTAGGGCCCCCGGGGGAAGAGAGGTGCAGAGCCTGCATGTCCCTGTGCGCAGGGCGCGAGGTCTCTGGGTGGCACATGTCACTGGGCCTGGTTCCTCTTGCCCCTGTTGCCTCCCTGGGCCCCGCAGGGCCCAGCGGCAGGGGGTGGGGGTGGGGGCAGAGGTGCGCAGAGGCGGGCAGAGGCCGGCCGCGCTTCTGCACCCGGAGGCTCAGGCTAGCTAGTTCAGCGGGCGGCCGGGACTGTGTGTGTGGCCGCGCCGGCTGGCTCTCTCCTGGCTGCTGTTGGGAGCACAGCGCTACCTGCACACGCTCCGCCTGGGTTCAGCGGTTGCCTGTGCCGGCCTTGTTTTCTCTCTGTCCACTCTCTGTGGGTCTCTGTGTCTCTGTTCAATCACCCATCTTCTATTGTCTGTCCATCTATTACCTTTCTGTTGCTTTGTCTGTCCACTTAACATCTATTTATCCACATAATAGTAATTTTGGGGCTTCGGACCCTTCATCTCCACCTGCTTTAGCATCTCCTAATGGCTCATTCTCCACGTAACCCACTACCATGATCACTCTTAAGAAAATTACCAGTAATTTCCCAGTATCATCTAAGAACATGGGCTGCAGTGTTTAGTACCTTCACTTGTGACTGTTTTTCTGTCTCAGTGTCTGTCTGCATCAGAGACCCGCTCACACCCAGCAGGGGGCTACTATAAAAATCCCGAGGACCCAAGCGCTGGCAGGGGTGTGGAGAACTTGGAACCATGTGCACTGTTTGTGGAAACACAAAATGTGCAGCCACTGTGCAAAACAGTGTGGCTTCCTTGAAAAAGTAAAAATAAAACTACCACATCATCCAGCAAGTCCACGTCTGGATGTAGATCCCGAAGAATTGGACTCTGTCTCCGAGTGGTCCCCGTGTTGCCACGGTCATGGCGGCCCGCTTCACAATCGCCAGGATGTGAAAACAGCACAGTGCCCATCGATGGGCACATGGATAAAGGAAATGTGGTCCCTGATGTAAGGGGGCGTCACTCCACCTTTCAGAGGAGGGTGGCCCTGATGTGGGCTGCGGCATGCAGGGATCTTGCGGGCGTCCTGCTGGGTGACGTGAGCCAGTCCCAGGAGGACAGGTGCTGCATGATTCCACTTCCGTGGCATCCTGAGAGTACCCGGTCGTCAGAGGCACCGGAAGTGAGTGGCGGGTTGAGGGGACAGGGGGCTGGGGGTTGTCTCACTCAGCAGAGAATGCAGTTTTACAAGATGGAAAAGTTCTGTGAGGGGGTGTGATCAGCACTGTCGCACTGGGTGCTTAGAAATGGTTCAGATGGTAAGTTTTCTGTTATGTGTGCTTTTTATTTTTATTTTTTACCCACAATTAAAAAAAAAAGCCCACTTTGGGATCTGGAGGGCTACTCGCCTTGAACACTAAAGCTGCCTCTGATATCTGGAAGTTCACATGCCTGGTCTCAGTTTTCTTATCTGTAAAACGAGTATGAAAGGCTCTGTCCTGTGCACACAGAGCCACTGGTGCGGACTGAATAAGAACGGAGGGAAGGTTCTCTCTGTTAGGAGCCGCTTATGGATTTCAGGCGTGTGACTTGGTGACTACACGTGCTCTCTGACCTTCTGCGTGAGGAAGTGTGTGGACCCCCGGGCCTTTAACAAGTTCCCTCCTCTCTTACCTCGTGATGGCAGCTTAGCACTGCACGGTATCTTTTCAGACGCTGGAGTCTAGAAAACCCGACTTAAGAAATTCCAGTCGAGCGTATGTGTGATCAGACTCCAAGATAGGGGGTGTCAGTACGAGTCTACACCGAAGAAGGCTTCGGCACTCTGGACACAACTACGCAGCAGTTCGAGCGAATGTTTCACCTCGAGCGTCATGACGCATCACTCACCAGTGCGAGGCAATCCCTGGCGTTGCTGATTCCCACGGAACACTTCTGGAAGCTGTCTGGCTCAGCTCCCCTCCTGAAGCCGTTGCAGACTCGGAGCCTGGAGCCAGTTCAGGCCACCCAGACTCCACAACCCCGACTCCGAGAGGCAGTCTGTTTACTTGCTGTGACGGCGAAGGATGCAGGATAGAATTATTGCAATTCTGCATTTGTCTTTGCCTTTAGAATGTGCAAATGAGCCTAAGTATCAAGAGTGACTTCTTTTCCTTTTCACAGTATCTTGATGGATCAGTGGATCGCCTGATGTACTGTCTGCGATCTGCAGATCTGTCTGCGGTTTCCCTAAGCTCGACGGGAGGGACGGACGTTTCAGTTCCGTGTGGCTGGGCATCAGCGAGGTGGTCGTCCCGAATGGCTGCGTTTTGCGCATCTGAACCCCAAGCAGAAGAGCTTCATGGAGGTTTTGCAAACGGGGTCTCTTTCTTAGCTGGCCGCTCTTTCATTTCCCCTGCAGGTCCCCAGTCTCTCTGAACGTCCTATTGGAGAGGCCTTGCTTCCTCAAGGCACTCAAGATTCCTGGAATATTCTCCCCTGGAGTTTCATTTCTGTCTGCCTGTCTTCGAATTCGTCTCTGTGCTTGCATTCTGTGTCCAGATGTGTCCCAAATCATCGGTTTATTAATTTCCTAACTTAAAGTACTATGCTTTAAGTAATTTACTATGATTAATTATTTATAATGAGAAATTTGTTTTTACATTTATAACTATGGTCACTGAAGTTTAGAGAGTATCCTGCAGAAGTTTCTAGGGTCAGAATAAGGCTGATCAGCATATTCAGCTCATTCCAAAAATGCCCACTTCTGAGCGTGGCCGGGCCTCGGGAGCTGTGGGGGGAATTGGGGGGTGCCGCAGTCTTCTCTCCGGCCTGATGGGCACGGGCTCTCTCAAGGCAGAAAGGTGGAGACGGGCCCTAGGAAAGTCCATGTTCAGCCATGACCCCAAGGGGGATTAATAAAACTCTCTTGCTTGTGTCATATTTGAAATCATGGCCATGGGCATGTCAGGTGTTAGAATCTCTATTTTATTCTTATGGTTTTTGGCTTATTACAACTTACAACTTGGTGGAGACTTTACTAGTAAAAGCATTATAGAAGGTTAGATTTTTAATTTATTTTTTTAAACATTTATTCATTTTTGAGACAGAGACAGAATATAAACAGGGGAGGGAAAGAGAGAGTGGGAGACACAGAATCCGAAGCAGGCGTCAGGCTCCGAGCTGTCCGCACAGAGCCCGATGCAGGGCTCGAAGTCATAGACCTTGAGATCATGACCTGAGCTGAAGTTGGATGCTCAACCAACTGACCCACCCAGGCACCCCTAGAAGATTAGATTAAAAAATTTTTAACAGTTATTTATTTTTGAGAGACAGAGATAGATCATGAGCAGGGGAGGGGCAGAGAGAGAGGGACACACAGAATCAGAAGCAGGCTCCAGGCTCTGAGCTGTCAGCACAGAGCCTGACACGGGGCTCGAACCCACAAACTGTGAGATCATGACCTGAGCCAAAGTCAGACTCTCAACTGACTGAGCCACCCAGGCACCCCGAAAATTAGATTTTTAAATAGAATTGTTTGGGAGGAAGGAAACTGGAAATAATTTTCCACGGAGTTCTCTCGTGGCCTGGAATGTGGCCCTGTTGTTCTCTGAGGGGTTGGGATAGCAGGAGAATTTAAACTTAGCTGCTCATGTGGAGGCGAAATATTAACTTTTCAGTGGACTTGGAAGAAATGTGGTTTGGTTTATGTTTAGTGAACTTCCTAGTTATTTTGTCTCTGCCATCTCCAGACTTTTCCTGTTATTTACGACCTGGTAATGATGTATGTGTGTTTTATGAGTACATAGGCTTTCTTAGAGAGTTTTTATCTGGTCTCTTTTGTTCCTCTGCCATTGTGTTTTAAAAACACAGAAGAGGGGCACCTTAACTCAGTCAGTTAAGCGTCTGACTTCAGTGCAGGTCATGATCTCCTAGTCCATGAGTTCAAGCCCTGCATTGGGCTCTGTGCTGACAGCTCAGAGCCTGGAGCCTGCTTCGGATTCTGTGTCTCCCTCTCTCTCTGCCCCTCCCTGCCTCAAGCTCTGTCTCAAAATTAAATAAACATTAAAAAAAAACCCACACGGAAGAGTGGCCTGAGATCAAACTAAGCTTTCCCCACAGTTTGAGCCCTCCCATGTTGTCTTCTCCCCAAAGCTGGTGAAGCCTGATGCTTCTTTAAATCCTTCCAGAACTTCCCACTGAAGACATGAGCACAGAGACAGGTGTAGACGTGGGTACGGTTGGATGATGTTCGGGCGCGCACACACACACACACACACACACACACACACGCTGTTTCCCCTGCACGGCCGGGCCGCACTGCCTCGCACAGCTTGCACTGGGTGGGTGTGATCGCCCGGCAGGGAGTCTGTTCGCAGGCCGTCCCTCCTTCTGTCATCAGCAGGCGTGGGCCACACCGTGGGCCGGCCATGGCTGGCCGCCAGCCGAGGAGCCGTTTGCTGGGAGGGAGACGGCAGCAGCTCGGACACGTGGGCCCAGGGAGGCCTCCACGGTGCTCAGCAGTCTGTGCAGGGACGGGGGGTGTTATTGGGGGTGGGCACGGGCATGGGGAGAGTGTTTGACCACAGCTCAATGGAGGCTTTAGGGCAGGAAGAAGGGTCACACAGAGGAGGAGCCCCAAGGGGGCAGGGAAAGGGTGGGTGTGCAGCGTGGGGCATGACTGGAGCCGCACCAAGGCCACGTGAGGGGTCAGGATCGGGTCCCAAGAGTACCTGATGAGTGCAGGTGTGTGCACATGTGTGTGTGTGGGGGGGCATATGTATGTGTGGTATTAGTGTGAATGTGCACACATGTGGACTTGCGTGTGTCTATGTCTGCACACACATGCATGTGGACACAGAAGAATGCTTTCCTGCACACCCGTGGATGTGGCATGGGTGTGTTCAATCAGGCGGCCTGGTTGGGGGTAGGGTGGACACGGGCTCTGGTGGTGCCTGGTGGGCACCGACTCTGATCTGAGGGAAGGTGTGGAGGGGTGAATGGGCCAGAGAGCTGAGGATCTGACCCTCTGGCTCTTTTCTGCCTTGCTGATCCCCATCAGGTCCCTGGCTGAGCCTCTGGGTCCCCTCCCGGTCCCCAGCTGGTTTCTGGCCACGGGAGCAGCCTCTGGCGCCACCTATTGGTCGGGCGTGCTGGGACCCCGGAGCTCAGCAGCGTGGTTCTGAGACGGCCTTCCAAATCCAGACGCACTGGGTCACCTTCTGGTCTTGCTGCTGCAGAAAAACTTCTGCATTTTCAAGTTCCATTTCAGATAAAACCAATTGTACTCAACTATGCTGTCCTGGGTCCTTTATCTTCTCCACATTGAATGTGTTTTCAGGGTAGGAGCGCTGGTGTCTTTGCTCGATGGAGGTATTCATGTGGAAAGCACTTCATCACTTAATTAGACAATAGGACCCCAGCCATCAGTGTCTGCCCCATGCAGGCTGCCAAGACGTGAGGCTAAAGGCTGAGCAACCTCAATCATCCGAGAAATGCATTAATGCTTCCTAATGGGCTCTCTGAGTGCCTTCTATTGTCCTGTGTGTGTGTGTAGTTTCCACTTTGAGATGCTTTACATTTTCTCCCTCGTTGGAAATTAAACAGTACATTTGCATGCAGTTGCGGATCACGTCTCTGAGGACGAGCTCCTAGAGGGGAAGGAGGAGAGTGAAGGCCTTGCTTCTCCCCCGATAATTTAGTTCATTGTTCACCCTCTCTCCGGCCAAGACCCCAGCCTGCAGGTCACCGTTTCTGGTGTTCGTAGGGGCAGGCATCCCTTCTGAAGGGACTGGCTGCCCCGAGGGTCTGGTGGGAGGTTCCACCAGAGGCTCCCAGTGGTTTGAGCTGCCATCATGTTGTTAGAAACCTCATCCTCCACGAAGACCCCCCACAGATGCCTGAGTTCACATCCCATCCCCACTACGTCCTGCTGGTGGTACCCTCCTGCTTGAGTTTCCTAAGGAAATGCAGAGTGTTTCCCGTCCTTAGCGACAGGAGACTGGGAAGGAGCCAGGGCTCTGGTCTGCAGAGGCCCCGGACGTCGCCTGGTCTAACACTGCTCTCTCCCAGATGAGAAAACGAGCTCAGAGAGGTAAAGCAACTTTCCTGGAGTCCGACAGCTCATCAGGGGCGGAAGTGGTTTGCCGAAGAGTCTGGGAAGGGAAGCAGGGCACCTCCGGAGCCACCCTGGTCAGAACTCAAGTGCTTGGAGGGACTGGCTGCTAGCTCTTATCCTAGTTTTGCCAGTGAGCCTGTTTGCCACTCTATCAGGTGGGGATGGTCATAGCAGAGACCTTGGCAGTGGCTTTGGGCTGGAAGTGGGTGGGAGCGGCCACGGGAGGGAAGCTGCTTTGGGCCCTGGTTCAGGGCCAGTGCTGCTCCGCTGGGGCGGGGTGGGGGCCTGGGGCGGGGTCTCCATCCTGCGCTGTGGTCTGGCAGCAGCAACACGGGGGTGAGGGCTTTGCCCATGCACTCGGTCCTGTGCTGCGCCTGCCACAGCACATGTGCCTCTCTGGCTCGCGTGCAGGGCTCCCAGGGCCCAGGTCAGGGAGTAGGGACTCATCTGGTTTGCATGGTTCCGGAAACGGGCTCAGAGAGAGCAGGTAATTTGCCCAAGGTCAAAGAAGGGGGCACCCCAGTGCACTGAGTTTGGAATCGGCACTCTTACCCTGACTCTGTGTTCACTTGCCTGGGCCTTCGGTCATCTGGTTGACCCTGTGCTCTCAGGTTTGACTCTGGCATTTTTTTCCAAGCCCCTTCTTAAATTTTAGGAGAAGTTCAACTTCAGTTCTTTGGAGAAAAAATACACCCTTCACGCACATATCCCTTCACTCGCTCGAAAGTACATTTTCCTGTCAACGCCATGTGTAAGATAGTAAGTACACTGCTCCTGGGCATGTGTGCACTTGAAGTATATAATCTGAAATAATGACAAAGTAAGTTAACATGTTTTTTAATGTTTATTAATTTTTGAGAGACAGATAGAGTGTGAATGAGGGAGGGGCACAGAGAGGAGGAGACACAGAATCCAAAGCAGGCTCCCGGCCCCGGGCTGTCAGCACAGAGCCCAATGCAGGGCTCGAACCCACGTGAAATCATGACCTGAGCCAAAGTTGCACGTTCAACCGACGTGGTTCCCCACGTCGCGGTCCCCTGAGCCGCCCAGGTTCCCCCGCCTCAAAATAAGTTTTTAGTTGTTATGGTTTGAGTGGAAAAATGAAGCCGCTTCCAAAGGGAATCCACTGAATTTATAGAAAGGGTTGGATCTGCAAATCTGGTCTGCTCATCCCTGCGGGCTCAGTGAAAATCCCAGCCGATGGAGGATGCAGCAGTGACCTGGCGCCCCCAGACCCCCAGGGGATGCCCGCACCGCCGTTGCCAGCACGGACGTGTGGATAGCCAGGCCCTAACACACAAGCCCCCCGGGTGAGCCCTGAGTTTGTATCTCTGTGCATCTGGGTGGTGCCAGCTACTACCGCCCCTGGGGAAGTGAGAGGGGAGTCCCTTCAGTCATTTTCTGGGCTCTGTGGTTTAGGTGAGGCGCCTCGTGAAGAAGAGTGACCAGAAGCTTGCCCGTCGCCCACGCCCGGCTCCCACACGGTGCACACCTCACACACTTCTCCAGGTGCCTGGAGAGCCCTGGCGCCACGCGGCTGTTAGCGAGCCCCGCGGCTTGTTGGGAAGGGGCGTGAGGCTCCTCCCATTCCGGCGGATCAGGGTTGGGGGGTATGTGTCCGGTCAACAGCACCAGGTAAATCCCCTCCTTCCTCTGATCCTGGACACCAACTGGGCATCCGGATGGGTGTGCGTGTGTGTGCGTGTATTCGTGTGCCTACAAATGCCCCAGATCCTCATCCATGTTTGTATCTCTGTATCTGTGCGTGGACCCTGGCTCTGTGTATGTCCCGCTACGTGTGTGCTCGGACCAGGACGCTGTCTGTGTACACACCACTATATGTATACGTGGTTTAAGACTCTGTGTACATACTTGTACGTGTATACATGGACAGGACCCTGTGTACATACCTGTACACGTACATGTGGACCAGGACTCTGTGTACATCCCTGTGCATGTGGACCAGGACTCTGTCTCTGTCTGTACCCATACATGTACATGTGGACAGAACTGTGTCTGTGTACGTACCTGTACATTTGCATATGGACCAGGACCCTGTTTGTCCCTGTACATCTGGATGTGGACCGGGACCCCATTCACGTACTAACCACTCACTTCCTGTCCCTGTTTGTGGATTACCACACGTAAACGTGGGCCAGGCTCCCGTCTGTGTACATACTGCCACGTGTATGCCTGGGTCATACCCACCCGTGTACAGACTGCTGCATGTATGCATGGACCAAACCCTTGTCCGCGTGTGCACCTGTGCATGTGTGTGTGGACCAGCTCCCACATGTGTGCACAGTGTCTGAGCGGTGCTGTGGACTTTGAGAGCGGGGACATTTCTCAGGCACCGCCTGGTATTTTCGGTCATTCCCACTGTCCCATGGTGTCACCGCTCTGAGGTGGGGCAGGGCCTGCAGATGGGTGAGGGCGGTGTCCGGAGCCCAGAGTCCAAGAATGACTCACGTGGGGCCCTGAGGCACAGCGTGGAGCCCGAGAGCAGCCCCTCCCGAACTCCGCTCCCTGGTGACCAGCCTCTCACTGTTGTCTGCGTGCATCCGTGGTGAATCCAGGTCAGAACAGAGAGGGTTGTGCACTGCTGAATTTTGAGCTGTGGTTTGTTAAATTCCATGGCAGAGGCAGTCTGTAAAGTAAGCTGTCTAAGCCGTTTGGTTTTCAAGAGCCAGAGTATTGAGAGAGAGGATGTGGGGACATTCTGGTGACTTGGCTTTGCCCACTGAAGGGGAGAAGCTGGAGAGGCTGAAGGAGGCTGGAAACTGCAGCGCTCTGGAATGTAGGGGGAGCAGGGGGAGAGGTGGCTGGAGGGCCTGGTCAGAGCATCGTGAGGGGCCCCAGAAGGTGAGGGCTCCTGTGATCAGGGCTGAGGGGCTGCTGTCCTGCGGAGGAGGTGGTAGAATGCAGCCTCCCAGGGAGGTCGCTCTGGCTCAGCAGAGAAGGGATGGCAGAGGGAGGGGTGGAGGACAGCCTGCCAGCCTTGGTTCTGGAGCTGTCAGGGGCAGGGGGGCTGTGCAAGGGCCATGCAGGCCACAGACCCAAAGAATTTAAAGTCTGGCTGAGAAGGACCTGGGACACTCACTGACCTCAGGCACAGAAGGCAAGCGCCATCAGCATGGGGCGTGTGTGGCCGGGGGACGGCAGAGGCTGGCGGGAGACCCAGGCCAGCTCAGGACCGGCTTCGGACAGCAGAGGAGGGCGCGAAGATCTCGAAGCACAGGTCACCTCCTGGAGAAGGAGAGAAGCAGCAGTGACCACAGAAGTCTGGGAAGGGTCAGGTGGTCTTTAGTTGGCAAAGTTAAGATTTCTCTTATTTCAGGCAAGGCAGGTGAGTGTGATGTTATTTTCAGTGGTGGGACTAGGACCTGCACTTGCTCGCATCTCCGAGGCCACACCTGGGTTCTTTGTTAGGCCCGCTACACTTTGCAAGGAGTTTGGGCAGATGATTTTCTCATTCGCTCCCTGCCTGACGCCCTGCCGGAAATGGAAGGGGCCGCTCATGGGGCGGCTGGGTGTGTGGATTCCCGCTGATAAATGCACAGTGGTTTCCGGTGGGCCTCGGGTGCAGACTGTTGGCTGGAAGGAACAGCAGGAAGTCCCCAGCCTTGGATTTGTTTTCCAGGGAACTTGGTTACCAGAGAGTGTGCTCCTGGTAGAGAGGGCAGTGTCGGGGGGAGGCCCAGGGCCAGCAGCAGGATGCCTGGCATATGGGGCCTGGCACAGGGATGGCCCCGGGGGTGCGTAGGGTGACAGAAGGGCGGAGACACATTCCCCAAGGGGCTGTCTGGCGCGGAGACCCCTTCAAGGCCCCTAGAACACCAGTGCCCACTGAGACCCGGAGTCCGCTGTGTGTCCGTTTGTCCACTCTGCAGCCATGCACAGAATGCTTGCCCAGTATCCCTGCAGGTGCTGAGACTCTGATACTGTCCCTGCTGCAGACAAGGCCCTGCTGGCCGTCCCGGCTGGGGCTGAGGCTGCACAAGCCACCAGCCAGCTTGTGCTGCGCCCAGGGTCTGCAGTCCAGGTGAGGGTCTGCGTGCATCGCCAGGAGCTGGTGTATTGGGGGCAATGGTGAGCGGGGACTTCCAGGCCGCTTTGCTTTTTTTTTTTTTTTAAAAAAATGTTTGTTTATTTTGAGGGAGAGAGAGTGAGATCCTGAGCAGGGGAGGGGCAGAGAGACTCAGAGCCAGAGAAATCCAAGGAGGCTTTTTGATGTCACCACAGAGCCTGATACGGGGCTCGAACTCACCAGCCATGAGATCATGACCTGAGCCAAAATCAAGATTCAGACACTTAACTGACTGAGCCACCCAGATGCCCCAAAAGTAAACTTTTTTTTTTGAGAGAGAGACAGACAGAGAGAGAGAGAGAGAGAGACTGACCGACCCAAGCAGGCTTCATGCTGTCAGTGCAGAGCCTGACGTGGAGCTCAATCTCAAAAACTGTGAGATCATGACCTGAGCCGAAATCAGGAGTCAGATGCTAAGCTGACCGAGCTGCCCAGGTGCCCTCAGGCCACCTTGTAAGTCTGGGGAGCCAAAGCACAGTTCTAAGTGTTGGCCCCGCTGTGGTCAGGCAGGGGAGGGACGTGATTACTGTGCACTTCCCTCTGCGAGTCCCAGGGAGGACGGGTCCCTGGCTGGAAGAGCGAGGCCGGGGAGGGCCGCCCCACGGCCGGCAGCGCACGGAGCCTGGCACGTCCAGGGCTGCTGTTTTCTGGTTTTGTTCTGATGTGAGGTCTGTCTCGTCACTGCGGGTAATTCGGGAACGGTGTGCGTGCAGACGGAGCACGTCTGCCGACGCCCGTGTGTGTGGCGTGCCTCGCAGTGTGTGGACAAGCCTGTGAATGGCTGTCTGTATGCACACGGGATGTCCTGTTTGTCAGTTAGAAAGTAGATCTTTCACTTGAGGTGGAAAGATCCAAACTTTTAGCCTTTGTCCAACAAAGCACTAGGCTGAATTTATTAGGGGAAGTTCCAGTTGGTGAGTTAGCTACACCAGGTCCCGAGGCCTATTCACCCTTCGAAAGCGAGGCAGTGAGAAGCAGCTGGTCCTGAGAACCCCGTGCGGTGACTCTGGTCCTTGCATCTCTTGCACCTTGCTGTGGAACACGCGAGAACGGGCTTGCGGGTTTCCCGGTGCCCGGTGCTCGCTCTGCGCGGCCCCCTCTGCATTTCCCGTGCCTTCGTGGTGAGGCGATGAAGACGCGGCCCTGTGTGAGCACACCGGCCGCCCCAGAGCAGCCGGGAGCCCTGGCCAGAGGCGGCGGGGAGGCCGAGGGAGCGGGCAGCGCGCGGCCTCGGGGAGCCAGGCCCTGGGTCCCCCAGGGGCCTCGTTGTCAGCGGTGGAGACGCCCTCTCCCCGGATTGCGCACACGTTCTGTGTGTGGGTTCAGAGCCGTACTCCCGACTCCTCAGTTATGGTCTGGCCCCCGATGTGGTGTCTGGAGAATAGGGAGGGGGTTCGGTGACATTTCACAGCCTCGGCTGGCTGTCAGACGACAGAGCCTCGACCCCCGTGTCTGGGTGAGAGCAGCGGGTACCACAGCCTTGCGCCTCTTCCCCCTGGGTTCCCGCCAGCGCCATGACCTGCACGGGGGCAGATCCTGTCTGCTCTCCCATTTTTCTACAGCGTGAGTTTTCTCACATTGCCACCAGATGTCAGTAACGTCCCTCTGAAAATAAATGTGTGGCCAACAGGCAGACTGGGGAGAAGGAAGTGGCATCCTCTTCCCCGGTGGAAGAGGCACAGAGACGGCCTGGGCTGTGTGTTCGCACCTGGCCTGGGGAGCCTGATGGGTGAGGGCCCGCCCCCTGCCTGGCCCACCTGCTTATTCATGAAGCCACAGTGTTGGGCAATGGAGAGTTGTGGGGAGGTGTGGCCCCCACCCTGGTGACACTGTGCCTGGAGTCCACAGGTGTAGGCTCGTGCTGGTGCAGTGAGAGGCAGTGTGGGTCTGCCTGAGGGCCACGACACTGCTTGTTACCACTGAGGAGACCACGTGGAGTCCGTACAGGGACCCGCCACTGTGGCTCTGCATCGGACAGAGACATGCCAGGAAGGAGGAAGGGGCTGACGTCGGTGGAGGAGGCAGATGGACCCACAGTCACAGTGTGGTGTCCTGTCACTGGGCCTTGGCCATAAGGCTCTGAGCAGCACCGGTGCTTTCCTGCTCACCAGGCACCTGTGCACACCCAGCTCTCTCTGCTCCTCCAGAGGCATGTGAGCGGCGTCGATTCACGGACATGTTTGTACGACCATATCGAAGGCTCGTGTCCAGATTGGCTATGGGTCAGCGGGCCCGGGTGGGAGCAGCATGGTGGTCAAGGCCACGGTCTAGTGCTCCTGATTGGCCACCTGGGAGGTTTCCTCAGTTACCCTTCAGCATGTCTGCCGTGGTGGCAGTCATCCCCCGTCATCTGGTTTGAGCACTAAGTGGGGTAATGTAATTATTCCAGCAAAAAGAGGCGGGGAGGAGGAGGAGGGGATGCAGCTGCAGTGAGCGTCCGAGGAAGGAGGCGGCTGACCAGGGGCCCGGAGCCAGCCCCGGCCTCCAGCGCTGCGGACAGCCGGGCGTCTCCGTGGCCCCAGGTCTTGGCGAAGACCCGCTGATGGAGGCAGCTGACATTTATAAAGAACAGACTCACAGAGACTGGGTAATACTGGACCAGAGGCTCCGGGGAAGGCTCAGCAGGAGCCCCAGGGGTGTGTGCACGCTCTGGGGCCTCTGCCCATGTCCTGACGTGAGGTCCACTCCTAGGCCTGGATCCCTGGCAGAGAATAATCCACGTTTCTTTCCTGCGGCCATGACCACGCGTTCCTAGGAGACCAGAAGAGAGCGTCGGTCTCCCAGCCCCAGCTGTGGCCTGGGGTCCCATCCAGGCCTTCTGTCCGGAGGCGAGGCCCAGGCATCGGGGTTCACAGGTGCTCCTGTGTGACTGGGTGCGGCTGCCCGGGGGTGCTGTCCTGGAGCAGCCCCGGGCGGGGTGGGGCTGTGTCCCTAGAAAGGACAGTAGAAGGCAACACGCAGTCCAGGCGGCCCTGGGTGCAGGAAGACGTTAGCACCTGAGATGGAGGTGAGCACGGCCCGCTGGGGCGCTGGCTCTGGGCACGTCCACGCCACCTCCTCGTCCTTGAAAAGGCAAAGAAGTACTTACTCCGTGACCCGTAGCTTCCAGAATTCTCTCGGACACCTCCTGTTTTCAAATGCAGGGATGATCCATTTGGGATGCCACAGGGACTAGTATGTCTCCTTAGCCTCATATGTGGCTCCTGTAACAAGCCACGGCTGTTTGCCAGAAAGGGGTGCCTGGGGGCCAGCATATCAACTGTTTTATGGAGCCGTTTATTCTAGATTCTGATTTTAAAAACAAAACCAAAAAACACTCCTTGTCATTTTCTGAAAAACTACTTCTCCATTCTTAATTTACTTTATGACAGACACGGAGACACTGTTTATTCTCATTATTGAAAACTCAGATTTTACAAAAGGAGCAGTGCAGAAATTAAAATTCGCTCCTCCAGCAGATCCTGGGTTGTCTCTAAAGACTTTCTTCCTTGTGCATAGTATGCTTTTTCCTAATGTTGTACTTACCAATCTTTTAAGATCACGGTGATTACAGTAAGAAGAATGAGACAAAGTCCACATATAGTTTTTCTGTTTTTCTGAGGTAAATGGGAACCAAACAGTCTGGCAGCTTCTCAGATGGTTAAACGTGACCCAGCGGTTCCACTCCCGGGGATACGCCCCGGAGAAGTGAAGACACGTGTCCACACTCATACCTGCATGAGAGCTTCCCAGCAGCATGGTGCATGATTGTCAAAAGGCAAGAACAATCCCGGGGCCACCAATCTGATGAGGGGTATGTGGGTAGACATCCACACGGCGGGGTGTTGTTGCTCAGCCGTGACAATGAATGCAGCCCTGACAAGGCTTTGATGTGGAGGAACCCAGAGAACATGACGCCAAGCGGAAGAATCGAGTCACAGAAGACCACATATACTATCCTGTTTCTATAAAGTTTCCAGAATTGAGCAATCTGTAGTGACAGAACGTAGACTGGGCATAGCTTAGGGCTTGGAGAGGAGGGGCACACGGGGCTGGGAGGTGGCAAGCTAAAGGGCGTGAAGTTTTTCATGTGACGATGAAGCAGTCTAAACTAGGCCGTGGTGATGTTTGCACGTATCTGTGATGTGTGGGAAACCACTGAATGGTACAATTTGAATTATGCAGTATGTGAATTACATCTTTTTTTCTCTAAATGTTTTTATTTACTCTTGAGGGAGAGACAGAGCGCCAGCAGGGAGGGACAGAGAGAGAGGGAGACACAGAATCTGAAACAGGCTCCAGGCTCTGGGCTGTCAGCACAGAGCCCGATGTAGGGCTCGAACTCACAGAGCCTGAGATCATGACCTGAGCTGAAGTCGGGCGCTTATCTGACTGAGCCCCCCAGGCGCCCTGTGAATTATATCTTAATAAAGCTATTATGAAGAAACAAACAGAAGGACAGACTGGAGCGCCTGGGGGTCTTCGACACCCTCTGGGTGGGGACCTCAGTCCCTGACCAGAACACAGATCTGGCGGCCTGCACGCTCCCCCCGACGAGACTCACGGAAGTGATGCACGAGACGTGACAGGTTTAATGCATAAATTCAGGAAAGAAAGTGGGGGAAATCCTGAAGGGCACAGACACGGCGAAGGAACCGGAGGCCAGAGTAGCCTGAATCAGTGGCTGCACTGACAGTCCTGGTCGTAGTGGGGTCAGACGGCTGTCACTGCTGGTCTCATTGTGTCCTGTATTTTAATGCATCCACGAGACACAGGAGGTGGGCCTGTGAGACAAGGAATGTTGGATGTCACGTTACTTTTCCCATGCATGTGAGGCCAGGACCCTTGCCGAGGGCTCCCTTCTTGGTAAAACGGTATTCTAGAAAGCACCCCGGCCCCGGCCCAGTACTAGGCAGGAGGGAGACTGGTCCAGTGCGGCGGAGCGATGTGAGCACAGAGCAGGCGCCTGCCCTGGCTGGACACGGGCTCCTCTGCTGGCCCGCGTTCCTGGGGCTTGAGGCGCAGGCGCCTGGCCCTTAGTGGCGCCTGGCCTCTAGCGGCACCTGCAAACGTCCGCACCGCGTCCCTTGGGTGAGGGGGTGCCGCCGTCAGCACGGAGCAGCCGCAGAGGGGCCTTGGAGGGGCGCCCTGGGTTACTGCTCACCACGGCCCCCCGAACTGAGGGGGGGTGCTCTCCACGCACCGGAGAGGGAGCCCCTCTGGTAGCAAATGAAGGGACCTCCGTAGGGTTTGGAAAAGTGACCTGTCACGTTTATGGAGTTTGAGCAAAACAGTGCAGTAACGTGAGAGCACACTGCTTAGCCCCAAACGTGGAGGAGATGCTGGGGACACGTTTTACTCCAGATCCACCGCCGCCTCCGCTCCTTGCTGTGTCACCTTTGTCTTGTCCTGCGTCTCAGGCCCGCTCTTCCCGCTATTTTACACCCGTGTCCCCGGCTCCTGCTCCCTGCCCGGCTTTTCCAGCACCGCTGTGGGGACTCCGCGGTGAGGACGCTGACTTCTCTGCACACTTTGGGTCAGATGGCACCAACACCAATGGAGAGAGATGCCGAGGTGGGGCCGCTACGGGGGCAGGGCACACGGGTCTGTGTGATGGCGCCTGGTGATGGCGTCTGCACGCACCACCACCGCGGACGGGGCCGGGCGGGGCCGCCGTGCACAGGTGAGCCAACATGCACTGGGGACGTTGCTGGCACTGAACGGCCTGGCAGGGGGCGGGGCGAATAGGGTGGCCACAGTCACGTGGGATTACTCTTCTGCCTGCCTGACTGGGACCCGGAAACACTGTCGGTCACTCAGCCGGTGTGGGTGGCCTTGCGGGCAGACCTGTACGCGGGTCAGTGTGGCCGTGGCGGCAACGGGAAGCCACGAGTCCCGCTTGGTTGGTGGTGGTGGTGTGGCTGTTCACGCCGCAAGTAGTGAGGATGACGGAGACTTTCCAAGTGAGTCCACCCCCACCCCCACCGGAGGCCCTTCCTGGTGTTGTGAGTGGGGGCGTGTGCCAGCGTGCCACGTGCATGCTGGCGTGGCTCCCGTGCCACGGGCAGGGCTATGGCAGACTTCCTTTCTAAAGATTTGGAGTGTCTTTCTAAGACCTCCTGCACGCACCCCATCTTTTTGTTGGGCTCATCACAGGACACTCTAAATATCTTAACTCTCAGACACCTATAACATGGCGTGCGTCGCCCGTCAGAGCCTGCTGGGAGCACGCCGGTCACAGCGGGAGCCTGACGCGGCCGTGGCGGTGCAGGCGCGGTTCCCACAGGCGCGGGGAGGGACGGGAGCCACCCCGCCGCTCAGAGGGACCTTGGGCGAGTCTCATAACATGCGTGGACCCTGGTTTCCTGAAACGAGGGGGTGAGAAGGGGCAGCAGCCCCCCCAGAGTGCGGTGGGAGAGTTGGGGGGTGCCGCCAGGAGAGAGCGTGCCAGCACACCTTGTGCTCAGGAGAAGAATCGAACCCGCGGTTCCGTTCCATGCGAGCAGCGCCACGGGGCTGCAGGGTCTGGGCGTGACGCTGGCCCTCGGTGCCCGCATGTACCGAGGAAGCTCCGGCCACAGCTGCGGGGACCGGGGTGCGGGGGCCACTTGTGCCCTCTGAGGGGAAGACACCGTGGACGCAGAGTGAGGCACAGACGTGGGAGCAGCCTCTGCCACGGGCCTCCTAAACACCAGCCGTCAAGCCTGGATGGGGTATCGCTCCAACCCACTCGGCTTTCAGCTGGGTCCTGGCTCAGTCAGCTCAGCCACGGTAACAGAGCGTCTCCGCCGGGGTGGCTGAGACAGCCTCTCACAGTCTGGAGGCCCGAGGTCAAGGGAGCCACAGGGTCAAGTTTGGGTGGGGGCCTCTTGCTGGGTCCCTGTGTGGCCGGGAAGCTCCGGTCTCTCTCACAGGGGCACCAGACCCGTCATGACCCCATCCGAACCTCATCACCTCCAAACACAGCCCCGTGGGGTTAGGGCTACAGCATATGAACTTTGGGAGGACACGGCTCAGCCCCCCGGGGGCCCCCCGGAGCCTGTGCTGCTGCAGTGCCCGGGGCACGAGGGTGTGAGTGACGCGGTGGATGCAGACGTGGACAGCGGTTTAGGCCAGTTGGGTTAAGATGTCACACTTTCCAGATTTTAGGGAATGTATGCACATCTTGCCAGGCCCCTGCCTGGGTATTTGTGTCACGTAATGTGTCTCCTTGGTGGTCTTCCCACACCGCTTACCTTCCAGACCAAAGAACAGGTCCTGGGGGGCGTTCTCTGGCCCTGTCAGTATGAGCCCCCAGACCCCACTCAGGATCCCCACCAGCAGGCTCCTGTCTTGAGCAGCCATGGGTTTTGATGGTCAGGTGTGGGGCAGGGATGAAGCCTTCTTGGTGCCAGCGATTGCTGGTCGTAGGTTCTAGAACACAGGACAGATGGGTATCCAGTGTGTCTGATGTGCCAAGGTGTCTCCCAAGAACCAGCCTCTCTCCTCCTCCCGGGGTGACCATTATTGCTGAGCAGAGGGGATTAACAGGTGCTGAAGAAGGTGTTTGTGCAGGGCACGGGGGTGATGGTGGTCCTCACTGTCCTTGTGCGCCCTAGGCAGTCCTCGGCTCCTGGGCCACTGAGAAAGCCTCCGTTTGTCCGCCTAGCCGTGAGGAACTCATGTGAGTCTTATTTTTCTCTGATTCTCTCGCCTTCCAGCTGTGTGTGGCCAGGAAGGCCAGGCGGTCAGCTGTTTCTCTTGATCCTGGCCACAACCAGCCCGCGAGTGCTCCGCCTGCCGTCTGCGGGGACGCCAGGTTCCCCTCTGGCTCTTGTCTTGCTCCCCCGACTGCTGACAAAGACCCGAGGTGCCGTTTTCATGGTTCTCTTTCAGCTGAGCGTGGTGTAGGTGTTCGCGGGTGTACCTGATCTCCACAGTAGGTGGGATGGGTCTCATGGCCCCGGCGCCAGCCAGGCAGTGGGGGCGAGCTGAGGCAGGAAAGGCAGGCATGAATACTGGCCGGAAGAGCTCTGCATGATGCTTTAGGGGACACCCATCAGCTTGGCCATGATCCAGCCTGCAGACTCATCCGCAACCACGCAGTGCCAGCGCAGCGGCTGGGTGACCCGTGCCCATCTCCCCTCTGGAGCCCAGCAAGGGGGTGGACGTGCAGAGCTCACGGAGGCGAGTGTGAGCATGCAGGCCCCTGCGCACTGGGCTGAGGCACTTTGGTGTTGGGGGGCAGCAGGTGTGTCCTCGGTGGCCCGGAGCTGTCTGCTGGTGCAGAAGACATCTTTGTCGCCCGAGAGGGTGTCCCCCCCACCTTCCGAGCCACGCTGCTCAGTGGATGGCGTCCTGGCGGAGCTGAAGCTCTGGTTGCCATTCCAGAGTGACGGGCTCTCTGCCATGAGTTGTCCGGCGGGGCCAGGGAGCTGTTATTCCATGGAGGGGGGGTACGCGGCGGGGGGCTGTTTACGTGGCCTGGTGGTAAGTGACAGTGAGCTTCTTAATTGGATTCTGCACTCCGTTTTCTCAATCAGATTTTCAAGATCCCATGTTGAGAGGCACAGAGCACGTATATTGTGCTCAGCACTTCCTGTTTTTGACTCCAGTGGGGAAACGTGTGGAGGCGTGTTCCCAGGGCTCTGCCTCCAGAATCCAAACCCAGCAGATGCAGGGAGAGGTCAGCCTCCTCCGAGAGGCGTGTCTGTCCCCTGTGGGGATGACTGTGGCCTGAAGGACACGCACACAGTCGCTTTCTTGTCTTCGTGTCTCTGAGGACCTACTGTGCGCTTGGGCACACCTGCCGTGTGGCCGTGTTAACGCTCACCTCCTTGTGTAAATCAGATGATACATTCACTCTGAGAATTTATCATTTATAAAAGGAACCGGTAGTAAGTCTTGCATAATGAATTCTCTCCTCCTGGTGATCTGATTTCAAAGTTCACATTCTCTAACAGGTCGGGTACTCGTTTCAGTGTCAGCGCTTCCCCAAGCCCTGCGGACATTCTAACAAAAGGCGTTATTTTCAGAATCTAAACATAAATACATAATAACGCGATGACTTGAAGCGGCATGAACAATGGAGGGCGGAAGTGAAGCAGGCTTTCACAGCACCATGAACTCATTTTCATGGCTCCCGGTATTTCTCATTACAAGTTAAACTATTTAAAATGATGGCTTAATAGGCACCACCTGAGAGGTGGGCGGGATAATGAGTGTGAGATGCTGAACGACCGCGTTTCCTGACTTCTTTGTGTGGAAATTAGTAAATGCACCATCCTAGGAAAAATGGCTTTGCGAGTCTAATTTTCATTTTTCTAGGTCCTCCACCCAAGTGATAGATGGGGGAGAGATGCATTCGTAGGAGGCCCGTTTTGGAGTAGCTTGTGTGTGGAGTGTGTGCGTGAGCGTGCATGGATGACCCCGAGGGCGTGGCCTGGAGGGTGTGGATGACCCCCAACGTGAACTCAAGCCTGCGGGAAGACTGTGGCGCTAGCACCCACTTGTGGGGGCTGGATGCCAGGGAGGAGCAGCTTGTGATCCACCTTGAGGTGCAGACCTGGAGGAAGGCAGACGGGATGATCATGGGTGTGGGGGCGGCGTGGGCACCGGAGGGAGCAGAATCGGTAAGTGGAGGGGCGCCCACTCCCAGACTGCTGTACGGGGTGGCCCCTCCAAGGTGCGGGGGCGGTAGGATGACTTGAGTTTACAGGGCAGCAGAGCCTTGGCAGCAGAGGAGAGCGTAGGCGCAGGTTTGCGAAGTGCTCGCTTTTTCTGGATTGGCCACTGAGTTTTCTTGGAGAGAAATTGTCTTGGATCTGACCTTCCTCATCCATGTCCTGAGGGCCTTCTTCTGGAACTGCTAAAGTGGCTTTCTGGTCCGCCTGCTTCTGTGTGGTCCCTGGGGGCCTTCCCCACTCAGGCTGCGGTGGTGGGTCACACTCTGGAGACCCTGGGCAGCATCAGCTTCCAGAAACTGCCCCTCTGTTCTCCTGTCACGTGAGTGCCCAGTATTGTGCTCTGGCCTTTTCACTGGCACAGGCCTGCTGTGCCCACTAGGGCCTCCTGGCCCATCTTAGTCCGTCAATCTCTACCCATTCTACCCGAGACTCAGATGAAGGCCCAGCTCGCCGCTGACATCTCCATTTCCTCCCCAGTGTCTCCCGCGGCTGTGGGCCTGGGCCCGTGTCGGCAGCCTGTCTCTGCTGATTATTTGTGGTGGGTCCTTGGACCGTGGAAGGGCTGGCTCTTCGTCAGGGAGACCGGGCGCTAACCACCGTCAGGGGCCTCTTGCAGCCATTTAGCAGCGCGGATCTGGGGGGCACCTGCCATCTGCCAGGCACCGCCCGGATGCCGGAGCTCTGCAGTGAACAAATGGGATGTAATTGGGCCTCGGTGATGAGACTTCTCTGAGGGGTGTTCACTTGTATTTTATGACAGCTGCTGGCCCCACGCTCTGCTCCCCCCCAAGGGGGTGCCTGGGGGCCAGCACCCCTAAGGCTGGCTGGAAAGGTGGCCTGGGAGCGCAGGCCGTGATCTGCATTCGTGAAGACGATTTTACGGGAAAAGGCAGCATCTCAGGGGCTGTCCCCGTCACTAGCCCTGCTCCGGATCGCACTGATTTTGTTAGGGGTCTGTCACTCGGGAGCCAGAGGACAGTGGGGCGTGACGTGTATGGGCAGCCTGTGCTTTCCCGTGCGAGAATGTCTTTAGTGACAGCAGGACCACGCATCAACTGGCCTGTTTTTTTCTTAATGTTTCTTTTTGAGAGAGAAAGACAGAGTGTGAGCAGGGGAGGAGCAGAGAGAATCCACAGAATCTGAAGCAGCTCCAGGCTCCGAGCTGTCAGCACAGAGCCCGATGTGGGGCTCGAACCCTTGAACCGTGAGATCATGACCTGAGGCAAAGTCAGACACTCACCTGACTGACTGAACCATCCAGGCACCCCCAACTGACCCAATTTTTAAATACAGTACGGTACATAGTAAAAAGATTATTCCTGGAGTATAATATTGGGTGGGCCCAGGGTATGGTGGCAGGCATAGAGCTCTTCTATGCATGGGAGAAAAGTCAAGTGTATTAAAGTGAGAAATTAGGGAAACAAATTCTCATTGTTATTCAATAGCACTTGTTTCTGAGCCTTTTGTAAAACAAAAACTTGAAAAGAAATGTCAATATATGTCTTATTCTCTTCCTTCCTTCTTTCCTTTCTCTCTCCCTCCCTCCCTTCTTGCTATAGGAGGAAGCACAACTTTTTTTTGACTTCTTGGATTCTATGTGCTTGACTCTTCAAACTTTGCATTAATATACATTTTTCTTTATATTTAATTTATGTGACAGCCAAATTACATGCCCTTAATTGAATTAACACAAATTAGATCTGAAAGGAATTGAGGAATAAAAATTTGGGATGTTTCTTGAAAGCTTTCTTATTGCTTGAAGCTCTTTGAAAAAAAAAAAATCTCTCTTCCTTAGGAACGAAACCAATTAAAGACATATTAGCGTTAATACCGGTAACATCTTTCCGTAGCGGGGGTGATTCATAACTGCTTCTGATCCTATTATTGCAGAACGCAGATGTCAGGCATCTAAAGGCAAGGCTGGCTTCAGGGAGGAGCGAGCATCCTCACACGTGAGCCTCTGCTGAGCTGGGAGTCAGCCAGTCCTTGAGAGCCACCAAGGAGCTGTACCTGGCGACACGCATCAGGAGAGGGTGCGGGAACCCTGAAATCAGGGCTTCTCAGGGGTGGGAAGATCTTCCAGGATTCTGGGCTCACATGCGCCCCCCTCCCAGCCCCTGGGCTGCATTCTTCATCCTGTGTTCCCCTGGGTGTTCCCTTGGCCTGCCGAGAGACCAGGCCGCCTCTGGCAGCTGGACCGAAGGACACAGTTCCTTGGATGCAGCGGGTCTCTGTCTCCCTGCGGCCTGGCCTGTGGGTCACGGCCCCCACCCCCAGAAAGGCCGGGTCCTATCCCACCCTGGCGGGCTCGAGGCTTGAAGGCAGCCTCTCACTCCTTTGTTGCCCTTCCCCGTGAGTTGGGGTCCTGCCCCTTCCGCAGTCTGTCCTATTGTCTAACTAGGAGACGCCGTGATTTTTGGAAGGTGCTGGCCCCCGAGTGGGCTCGTCAGGCTGCAGAGTCAGCACCGAGGAACTTATTAGAAATGTAAACTGTCTGGCCCCTGGCAGACCTACGGAATCACAAACCAAGGGCTGGGGTGGCTTCAGCGGTCTGTGTTTTAACGGGCTTTCCAGATGATTCTGACGCCTCCTGAAGCTTGAGCACCACTGGTCCTATTTCCTAAATGGTCTGATGCAAATGCATCGTGTGGCCCAAAGTTCTGTCCTCTGCATGCGGAGTGGTGACTCAGGGGCACTGTCCCTGGCCTGCAGTGGCGCCTTCTTATCTGGACGCTGAAGGGTTGTTCCCTGAGTCTGCTCGGCCTTGGGGTCCCTGGCAGGTGGGGGCCTCCTCAGGACCCACGGGCGTCTGTCGTCAGCTGCCTCCCAGGCCGGACGCTCCCGAGTCTCTTCTGCAGGCACAGGGGAGGCGTCTGCCCGTGCTCGGCTGGAGGGCTGCGCCCCCTTTGTCCTCCACCTCCGCTGCCAGCAGTGCCCCCCGGGGACTCCGTGTGGGCTTCCAGAACCAGGGAGCACCCCGTGTGTCTCTTGCCATAGAGACCACGTGGCAAGAGAAGAAGTGTGTCTGTCCTTCCGTGAAACGTTGAGAGAGGAGGCGGCAGTCTCCCACGTTCTGCTGGCGTTTCTGAGCTCTTGCAGCAGCCGAACGGCTCCTGTGGACGCGTGTGCAGCCCGAGTGGGCTCGCGGCTGGGGATGGTTGTGGGGGACCCTGGTGGCAGTGGGGCCCACCCTAGTGGAGGGGTGAGTGCCAAGGCGGCACCTGGCTCCGGGCAACACATCGAGGAAATCAGGAACAAAGTGCAGCAATGGACGGCTCCCCGGGGAGAGCCCGTGCGTCGTGTGCACAGGAGGGCGTCCACCCCTCATCTCAGAGGGGATGCCCTGTGGGCTTCCCGCCACAGACGGCCACCTGCAGGCATGTCGCCGTGAGGCCTTCCTTCCTGAGGTTGGAATTACCGTTCGGCTCCAATCAAAAATCAGATCTTCGCTTTTTATGTTTTTTGGGGGAGTGTCACGGCCCGCCGCGACCATCTGAAAAGAGACCCAAGGCAAGAGAATGAGGAAAAAAGAGGAGACAGAAAGTCAGGGGACGGGAGGGACACTCAGAGCCATTGCACCAAAAGTGTCATTCTTTATTAGCAATTTGTAGCTTTTATACAATAACCACAGGAGCTACTGTCGAATAAGCAAAGCATAAAAATAGGCCAAGTTCCTTATTTTCCAGACTGTTTCCCTTGTGACCCTGCTTGCTAAAGCATACTTCCCTATGACCTCATGGAAGGGTGAGAACTCTCAAGGGATAAGGAGGAGGAATTGTGGTAGACCCTTATTTTTAAAGGTCAGGGGCTGACCGGACCTTAGCATTTAACCACACCAGGGGCACGTGTGCAGGGCGCATGGCAGAGTCCCGAGAGCTGTTGCTCTCCTTGTGGGAGGGCGCGTCCCCTTGACAAGAAGGGGACTTCCCTCTAAGGAGCTATAGTTCCACCGGTCACTCCTCCTGTGCTGCCGCTTCCCACAGGGGAGGCGAAGAGTGAGGGAGGCGGGGCTGCGGGGCCTAAGGCCGGGGCCGCAGTGTGAGGAGGAAGGGGAGCACGGCGGGAAGTGCGGGGTCGGGGGGCTGCCGAGAGCTGACTGTGCCCGGGGAAGACCCGGCTACAAGCTGGTGCACACTGTGCCCGATGCCCCCGCCCTGCGCCGGAGGAAGGGCGGGGTTCGCAGCTCCTGGCAAGTGTGACAGGCGGGCCCCGCAGTTCGCCAGACGGAAGTTTGACAGCTAATTCCTACAAAACGACACATAAATAAGGAAGACCGAGTCTCTGACAAAGGACAAAGTACAACTTCTCTTTTCTTCTTCTTGTTCTCTAGGGGGGACATTGGGTAAGTGTGTCTTCTTAGGCATCAAGAGGTATCGAAGCCAGCAGTTGATTTGCACCCTCAGCTGACCTCCGGGCAGACCAGCGGCCTGCCGAATCATCTCACCTGCTGCCCAGTGAGAAGACCAAACTGGAGCCATTGGTTATCTCCCTGGTGGCAGATCTCTGTCACAGATGCCTGTGATGCACATGCCTCACTGCCTTAGAGGTGCCATTGGATTCTCTTCTGCAAAAGCGTGTTGATTGAAATGTGGGCATGGCTCCACCCTCGCAGCTTGTTGGGATTCGGTCCCCTGGGTCTGGCGTGGCCATCTTGCCTGCTCCCCCGGGGAGGTGCCGCACGGCCACCGGCCACCGGCCACCGGCCACCGAGCCTGCTCTCACCGCTCCACGGGGGGAGGCGGACGCCTCTGCGGGGCATCTTGGGGAGGGTCCTCCCACCGCCTTCTCCCTTCCCGAGTGCCAGGCAGCATTCATCTCTCCCTGCTCACCACCCCCCGGGAGTTTGCTAGACCTTGCGTCACCTGCTCTGTGTCCCAGAGCACCGCCAGCGCCTCCGAGGATGGCGGCCGGAGACTCGGGCTCCACGCAGATCCTGGCACGTGGCCAGCACCCACGGAAAGAGCGAGAACCAGGGCCAGCGGGCATCATTTCTGCACCACAGGAGAGCCAGACCTGGGAGCGGCACCTTCAGTTAGTTACTCCTCTGCTTTCGGAAGGATGCCTTTTTCCAAAGTCTCTGCCGCGTGCATGCCGAGGGGAGCGGCTGTGCCCACCACCACGTGGGCTGGAGGGAGGCAGCTGCCCTCCGCCTGCAGAAGAGCCGGCCCCAGACGCGGGAGTGGACAGCGGAGGCCCCGCAGGAGCCTCGGCAGGGCAGCCCTGTGGGGGGGGGGTTTCAAGGGTCCAAGGGACTGTCAAAATCCCTGGTCCTGAGAGAGTGTGCTTCTCACTGTCACGGGTGAGATAAACTCTCCCAGATGTGGCCACGGCCACGCTGCCAAGTCCACATTTGCATTCAGTAGTTTACTTACAAACGACACACGTTGCCAGAATGCTTTATTTTGGTTCGGGAAGGTAAATTGTAGTAATTGTTTTGGGACACAGAAATGCATACTTAAACTTGAAGACAAACCCCGTTGCCAGCGCTAGAGTCTGCCACGCAGGGAGGACTTTGCTTGTGTGCGCCGCGCGCGCGGGGGTGTGCTTGCAAACCGCACCGGCTCAATGGGTGGAGCATCTGACTTCAGTGCAGACCATGATCTCATGGTTTGTGGGTTCGAGCCCCGCATCAGGCTCTCCGCTCTGAACACAGAGCCTGCCTCAGATCCTGTCTCCCTCTCTCTCTGCCCCTTTCCAGCTTGCACACTTGCTCACTCTCTCAAAAATAAATAAACATTTAAAAAAACTAAAATGAAAACAGATGAACACGCTGACACGAACCAGCTTACTGTTGATAGGACGTTTTCCCAGAGCATCCAAAGACGGTGGGAGAACTTTCCCACGTAGTAATGAAATGTGAGAAAACCACAGAAGGTCCTGCAGGCCCTTCTTGGGGTGTTACCGAGTGTCACCAAGTCTGCACAGATGGAACGCAGGCTGTGTGACGGCTCCACATTCACCCCAACAGTCGATACCGGGACAAAGGGCCCTGCGCGGGGCTTTGTCTAGTTCCTGTTCGATAAAAGTGCTTTGCTCAGAGAAGAAAGTGCAGCTCCCAGTTTTGAGGGCTTGATATATGTAGATATTAAAGTCCTCATCAGAACTCTGTGCACACTGTCTCTGCTGAAGAGGCGGTGAGGTAATTGGAAAGCCGTGGCTGGGGTCCGTTGTGCTGTGGCACCATAAATCTCGAGGGGGTGACGGGCGTACAATGGTCACACTCTTTCACTAGCAGGGTGGCCCGTGTCTGAACTATTTATTAACTGAAACGTGAATGGGCGAATGAAGGGCCAATTTATATGTTACACAGGGAGATGTATTACGACTGCCTTAAACATTGATTTCCTTCCTCGGGGTATTCTTGGTTGGGGCGGAGACGCAGAGGAGGGCAGTAATGGGGGTGTCCTTATCAGATGTTGGATATTTCCCCAGACTGTCTGCAACCATTAACCTTCATATTATCTGACTTTAGTGATTAGTACGAGGCACGTAAAACCGTATTGATGGCCAGTCTTGGGTGGGAAGGGCGAGCTGAGTTATGGGGGTGGGTTCTGCTGACTCTGGGATGCCACGATAGCGTTAACGCTACTGCCGCGGAATTGCTAATTTGTCATTTCTTTCATGGTGTCGTTGGAGACGTGGACTAACGAGTGAAGCAATAATTGTGTGGCGCGGCTTTCCTGGGAGCGCGCTCGGGGCAGAGAGGCGTCGGGCGCCGCTACCAGCGGTCCTTCTGGGGCTGCTCACGAACACCAGCTCTGCGTTTGTCCTCTGGCTCTCTCTGCCGTCTCGCCGGCCACGCCAGTGTGGGCTTGCTAGATCAGGAAGACCTAGATTCGCGTACCCTTCACGTGTGGTCCTGCTGAGCCTCCGGCTGCTCAGGCCTCTAGACCCCCTTCAGAGCGGGTTCTCCAAGCTTGTTCCTAAAAGGGAGCCTGAAACAGTGGTGTGTCACCTAAAAGAGAAATGAGTCCACATCAGCACCCACCCCGGCGTCCTTATGATCAGGACCGAACTCCCAGCCTGCGTCAGTGAGGCCCGGGGAAAATGTACAATGATGGCACTTTCTTATTTGTTTTGTTTGTTTGTTTATTTATTTAAAGAGAGAGAGAATATGAGTGGGGGAAGGACAGAGAGACGAGGAGACACAGAATTCGAAGCAGGCTTTAGGCTCCGAACTGTCAGCACAGAGTTTGAACTGGGGCTCGAACTCATGAACCACCAGATGGTGACCCGAGCCTAAGCTGGATGTGCAATTGGCTAAGCCCCATAGGCACCCCAAAATTATAGTACTTTCAAAGATGGAAAGGGCCAGGACGATTGTCTTGCCCAGAAAAGCCCGAAGCAAATGGTCCAACAGAAGCGCGTCCGGCCTTCAGACCTGTCTGTCTGCAGATGCTGCCCACGGAAAGGGACCGCTTCGGGCTTCGTTCCCAGACCGCGTTTGCGCAGACATTGCTGGAGTTGGCTGGCTTCTCCCTGTTAGGTGCCTGTAGATGCTGGTAGGTGCTACCAGATGATGGCAGTGTGTGGAATTCTGGCAGGCAGGTGGGGAGTAAGGGACAGAAGGCCTCCATTAACGGATATTTTCTTCTATGAAATTTTCAGGGGCGCCTGGGGGGCTTAGTTGGTTGGGCGTCTGACTTCAGCTCAGGTCATGACCTCACGGTTCATGGGTTCAAGCCCCGCGTCGGGCTCTGTGCTGACAGCTAGCTCAGAGCCTGGAGCCTATCTTCAGATTCTGTGTCTTTCTCCCTCTCTGACCCTCCCCTGCTCACGCCATCTCTCTCTCTCTCTCTCTCACTCTCAAAAACAGATAATAAAAAAATTAAAAAAAAGAAATTTTCAATTAAAATATGCATTTATCTGTTTTTTATAAAGTCTTAATAAACTCTGAAGTAGAAGTGATAGCAATTACCACAATAGTGATGCAAATTAATACAATTTTCTTGGCCAGTGTATTGTTCCTGAAGACACAAACAGTAAGAGTTTAATATTTTACTTGGCTTGGACCCCTATGTTGGGTCTTTCCTGGAAGTCAGAGTGTTCTGGGCTCTCTCCACATTGCTTGCTTTGTTTCTGGCCTCATCCGAACGCGGCTTCTGAGCACGGCCCCACTCACTCATCAACACTCGTGGGGCACCTGCCCTGTGCCAAGCCCCAGGGGTGAGGGGGCGAACCGAAACAGCACAGGCCCCCCCCCCCCCAGAGCTTCTTGGTCCCATAGGGAGGAGAGATGTCCAACAGTAACTGGGTGAACCGAGGCAGGACGGAGCTGTGGGCGTGCAACGCGGGCGTGTACCTGGTGGAAGAGCAGGAGCGGCTGGAGAGAGAGGGCGGAAAGGCCCCTCGGGCCTTGCTTCCTCTCTGGGTGGCTTGCTTGCGGGTCTGCTGGCTTCCCCCGCAGGCCTTCTCCAGAACTGGCAGAGAAGCGAAGCAACAAGCGCTGGACCCTCGCTTCCGGTTTCATCTGTCGGCATTCTCAAGTGCGCACGGCCAGTCGGCTCGCGTGTGGCGCGTGTTTTTCCTCTGGGGAAGGCCGTCCCCGGAGCGGGCCGTGGAAATCATTCTTGACTGTCTAACAGAGGTCCACACGTTAATCAGCCAAGCCTTGTCATGTGTCCAACACCTCCGTGGGCAGCGTGTGCCCCAGCGCTGGGCACCACGACCGTGTACCCGTCCCAGCCGACTTTCCAGGGAAGTTTTTCTTGTCAGAAGCCCTCCAGACTTTTGAGGTGTCTTCTTAGAGAAAATTGCAAATATATAAGAAGGATGATCACTTAGAAGTGATCACTTCTAAGAAGTCCATGTCCTGTACCAGCCAGTTGCAGTAATCAGGCACGAGCAGCCGATCTACGTCACGCATCCCTCCTGAAAACTGGACTTTTCCAGCTTGTTTCCTTCCTGGCCATTTGGTTGCCGAGGCCAAATCCTTGTAGTCATTTGCTTGAGAGGCTTAAGAGGTCTCGTCTCTGATAAGCACGCGGTTTCTGTCTACCCCTTGCTCTGGCCGCCCCGGGTGAGTGTGGGGCGGTGTGGCACCTGTTTCAGTGAGAGTGGGCACGATACCGGTGGGTCATTCTCAAGCTTGTCTGCTCGTCTGCATTTGTCACTTCCTGCGCCTGCTCAGCCCCACCCTGCCTCCCGCTCACCCAAACTCATGTAGAGTAAGATGTCCCTTCTGTTGTCACTTCTAGTAATACAAGTTCAAGACTTCTGCAGGCAGGAGGGTTATTTTCCTAGGAAATATTCATCATTCATTAATTTGCTTTTTTTTAATTAAAAAAAGTGTTAGAGAAGTATTCCATCGTGTATATGCACCACTTCTGCTTTATCCATTCATCAATCGATGGACATTTGGGTTTTTAGTGATGAAAGAGAATGAAATCTTGCCATTTGCAACAATGTGGATGGAAGTAGAGGGTATTATGCTGAGTGAAATAAGTCAGGCAGAGAAAGATAAATATCATGTGATTCCACTCATTTGTGGAACTTAAGAAACTCAACAGATGAACATAGGGGGAGCGAAGGAAAAATAGATAAAAACGGAGAAGGAGACAAACATAAGAGACTCTTAAATACAGAGGACGCCTGGGGTTGCTGGAGGGGAGGGGAGTGGGGGGATGGGCTAGGTGGGGGATGGGCACCATCTGAGTGCCTCCTAACTAAGGAGGGCACCCGCTGGGACGAGCGCTGGGTGTTGTATGTAAGAGATGAACACCGGGTTCTACTCCTGCAACCCGCACTACACAGTATGACGACTAGCTTGAATTTAAATTAAAAAAATTTTTTAGAGAGAGTGTGTGAGTGGGGGAGAGGGGCAGAGAGAGAGAGAGAGAAAGAGAAAAGAGAAGAGAATCGTAAGTAGGCTCCATGCTTTGTGTGGAGCCCTCTGTGGGATAAGCCCTATGTGGGACTCGATTCCACAACCCTGGGATTGTGACCTGAGCTGAAATCAAGTTGGATGCTGAACCGACTGAGCCCCCCGGGTGCCACATCAATCTGCTTTTTCGTAGTACGCGCGCTTGCAGCCGCACGCTCAGTGCAGCCTGTCCCGCTGGTGGAGCTCAGCACCCACACACACGCTTCTCCCAGGATGCTCTGCGGGTCCTTGAGCCACAGTGGCTGCTATCCCTCTGCTAAATGGCAGGCTTGCTGAGGGTTTGCCCCGTGGGCCTTGCAAACAGCCTTGTTTCACACCGCCGCGAAAGCTGTTCCCTCAGTTCGCCTGGGCGAGTGCGGTTCATGTTGAGTTCTTCTTTGGGAATTGTCTTCAGTTGGCTTACAAACTCCAGCGAACTTAACGTCCTAGTTCTGTAGGACCCCAGGTCCCAGGGTTTGGCCTCATTAACTCTCTCATCCTATCTTGATTCTGAACGGGCATGCTTCAGGTGTTCATTCAATGTTCGAATTTAAGAGGATAAAATCCAAATAAAAGTCCAAATAAAATATTTGTTGGGAAGAACTCAGTTTGGTCCATGTGTCCGGCCGCCTGCGCCCGGAATGTCATGCCCTTGTTTTAGGGCTGCTATGCTAGCCCAGGGGGGCGAGTTCCCGGGGGGGCGGGTAGCTCCTGGGCTCCTGGCTCTGTCTTCCTGGGCAGCTCACCTGTCCAAACCGGGCTCCACCTCCTACTGGCTGAGGGACCCCCGGTCAGGGTCAGTCTTTCTGTCTGTAAGACCCCATTTCCTCCCCGATAAAAGGGGATTGTCAATGCCTTCCCCTTCAAGGGGCTGCTGTGACCGGAAAGCAAGGTTAACGTGAGGAACAGGTTTTCTGTGGCGTCTGCCGCCTGGTAAGGACTCTGTCTCTATTAGCTGCTCCTATTTTTATTACGTGAGGTGAGCAGTTAAAAGTGAGGACAGGAGCGTTTTATGACCTGCTCAGGGAAGGCGAAGAGAGCCCCCTGCATGACCACCTACTACGTGTCAGGCATTGGGCCTGGTATTCTCAGACTGTTACCTCATGTGGATGCTGTGCTGAAGAAATCGCTGCTCAGAGAGATCGATGATAAAAATCACCAATAATGGGAATGGCAGCTGTGCTGTGGGTCACGCACCAAGTCAGGCCCCCTGCGGGACAGCCAGTGCCGTCACCCCACTTCTCAGACACAGAAGCCAAAGCATGGGAGAGTAGGGGTTTGTCTGAGGCCACACAGATGACAAATGGCAGAGCCAGGCTCTGGGCACAGAGTGACGCGACCCCAGACCAGCAGTGCCATCTCATGGACACTCACAGCACCATGCCCCTCGTGGGCATGCTTGGTTGGCGTGACGGCCCCAACCCTGGGACAGGTGAGCAGTGGGCCCTTTTACCTCTGGTGATGCACCTTGCGGCATCCACGTGGGAACGTTTGCACACCTCTGTGCTTCCGGCAGTGACTGAAGAGGTCGCCACATTTCTCGTCTGCTTTTGCCGAGGAACGGGTACTTGGAGACTGCGCCATCTCTGACAGCTGTGGCCTCCCACCCACGGCACAGAAAGCTTTTACTGAGAGCCTTTTCTTGTGTGTGGCCCCTCCCCCACAGACTGTCAGGATTCAAACACAGCACTGCTTCTCCTAGGTTCTTACTGTTAATGAATGGCCCCAGGATGCGGAAGACTCCAGCCGGGTACAGGAGGCATTGCCAACATGGAGGCAGTCACGTTCAAAGGTTTAGAAAAACCTTACAGAGGCCAGTGAAAACGGCGCACACATCTGAGCTGTCCAGTCTCAGGCATGGGGGCGTGGTGCTGGGGTGCGGTTCCCTCCTGTCTCTGGATGCCAGTGCCGGGAATCTGCACGGCACCTATTTCCTCGAGGCTTGCGTGGCCGCTGGCCCTGTCCCCTTGGGGCGCGTGCGCCTGTTCGCCTCAGCAGCATGCTCCCTCATCTGCATGTCTGCGGGGCACGGCCGTCTGTCTCTCTTGCAGGACTGTCTGCTTGGAGGGACCAGAGCTGGCGCGTAGGAAGCCCTCGGCAGGTGGGTTGCGTATGTGTTGGGACCTCAGGTGGAAGTCTCCATCCTGCCACCTCAAGGACTTTGTGCTGTTGTTCGAGTGCAGGGTGTCACCCTCTGGGAGAGCCCAGAGGCGCCCGGGCTCTCTGCTCCCCAGCCGGCCTCCCCGTATCGTCCTCTGTCAGAAGTCAGAGCCATTCTTTAACAATGGGGAGTGGGCCATGACCTTCCTCCTCCCGCCTACACCTTGTGGAAGATGCTCGATCCAACACAATGAAAGCCCTCTGCCTCCCCCCTGGGTCTCCTACCACCCAGACTGCCTGCAGATTCCGTTGTTTAAACTGTGCTAACGCACACGGCACGGAAGGGCAGCCACCGGGACCCCTGGGAGTGTGCGTGGTGGCATCAAGCCTGTTCCCGGTGCTGTGCCTACATCTCCACCGTCCGACTCCAGAGCGGTCTCATCTTCCCAAGCGGAAGCTCCGTCCCCATTAATCACCAGCTCCCCGCCCCCTCCTCAGCCCTGGTGACCTCCACTCTACTTCCTGTTTCTATGGCTTTGATGATTCTGGGTCCCTCCTATGCGTGGAATTACACAGTATTTGCCTTTTTGTGTCTGGCTTATTTCATTCACTATGATGTCTTCAGGGTTCATCCACGTTGAAATGGGTGTCAGAATCTCCTTCCTTTTTTTGAGGCTGAGTCCCCTCCCATGGTATGGATGGACCACATGTTTGTTTAGCCGTCCTCTGTCGGTGGACACCTGGGTCGCCTCCACTTTTGGCCCTGGCGAATGCTGCTGGGAACCAGGGGGTGCAGATATCTGTGTGGGCCTGCGGGCTCCTGGAGGCCCCCCCGCCGCCTCCGCACGCTCCTGGGCACTGCTCCCGCCGTCACTATCCACTGTGCACCAACTCTGGCACCTGCCGCTTGTCCTATCGAGGCTTGGCCCGAGTGACCCCCTCTGGAGGCGCCTCCCGGACGCCCGAGCTGAGCCTGTGCCCTCACGCTCTGTTCCTCTACCCTCCTCCGTACTCTCATTGGTTAGCTTCACTGCTCAGGTGCAGGATTATGTGTGAACCTTTTGGGACCCCAACAGATAACACGGGTGGACCGGGGGTAACAGAATCAGTCTGGGCCACTTCCATCCGTTTGAACCCCAGCTCCTTCCAGCCTCCGTGCACATCCTGGCTTCCTTGCAGAGCTCCGACTTCTGTTCTGCTTTTGTTCTCGAGGGCCTGTCGGGCCCTTCTCGCTGACCGGAGCTCCTCTTTGCACAGAACAGACTACCAGATGCCCGGTGGTCGGGTGGCCGAGCCAAGGGCACGGGGCTCCACAGAGCCAGTCACTTGCCCCCGACTGAGGCCTTTGTGTGAAGAAATTCCATGCTTTTTATACAATAAAGCGTGAAACCACATTGGGGAAAAAATATGTCAAACTAAATAACGGAAACCACTTTCCATTGACTTCTCAGGTCATTTGGCCTGACCCCGAGCCTCTGTGGCCAGCCCTCCGGTTAACTACAGATGGCACGGAGAGATTACTCCGCAGTTAGCGCTGACTCCCTTCATCGTCAATTTCTTGGTTTTATGTTCTGGGCTTTGGCCTGGACCCCCAACAAAAGCTTGGTCCATCTGGAGAATGGCACCCATTTGTCACTAGCTGAACCAGATACCCAGGAGAGAAGGAGTCACACAGATCAGCATCTTTTGTGACAAGGCCTCCCGGAGATGTTTATTTGACCTGTACTGCACCCAGTGGGCCCCAGCCGTCTATGCATCCTGTAAGCCCCTGAGAAAACAGTATCTACTGCTCCAGGGCCGGAAGGATGTTGCCAGAGGTTGTAAGAAATCCACTCAGACGGTTGACATCTGTCACTGGGGTTGCCACCCCCACTTCCTACCCCGTCTCTCTCTCCCTGTTTGAGACCACTAAAAGCAGACGGAGTGACTGCGCTTCTCCGTCAGCGCGTCTGTGAGTGGTAGGGAAGGTTACATATTAAATGACCTCCTTGGGCGCCAGTTTCGTAATAAAGCATTTAGCAGGGAGCAAGTCGGTATGTTTGTGCTGGGTAGTTATTTGTTTCACTGAGATTAAAGAACTCTGAACTTTCAGTGTGTGCTATTTATTGTATTGAACTGTGTTTAAAGGAAATCTACTGCTTTTTCATTGACTGGAGTCTCTAGCTAACAGCACTTTAAAGAAGTGGAAAATGCTCAGTTATCACCCGACGTGAGCGCGATCAATAATCGTTTAGTAGTGTCTGGTGACAGGAGGAGCCGTTACGGGAGCGGGGCCGCCTCGAGTGCCTCTTACCAACCCATTGTCCGTCTCCGTCTGATAATCAGACCAAAAATATGGGGGGCATTCTCCCTTCTTAAATCAAGCTTGTGAAAAGCATTTGAAATAATGATGAACCCCCCACCTGGTTGTTGAGCTCAGCAGGCAGGGAGGTCCAGGAGCTGGGTGGCTTTCTGTCCCAGATGGGACCGGAAGGTGCACACTACCATGAGACACACATCGGATGATGTCAGAGAGCGGGTCTCACACGCTGAGAAGACGTTTAAGAAATTGGGGTGTAGAGCCCGAAGTAGTTGCTGTTTCTGCCCCTTCTGTCCTTCGAATCTGAGCGGGGCCGCGGCACACGAGGCGCGGAGCGGTCACCGGGGCACACTGGCGGCGCTGCGGGTTTTCGTGCGCGCTCGGTGAGAGGGGTGAAGGGAGAGTTCCGGGTTGTAGTTGGACCTGACCCTGTGCTCAAGGACACTGGATGCTGCAGAGCTCCTGACGGGGCCCCGAGCTCTGCTCTGGGCAGGACGCTGTTTTAGGAGGGGGTCCCGGCTGCGATGGGCCACATGGCTGACGGTGTCCCCCAGAGTCATGGATGGTGTTGATGCTCTCTAGGCTTGTGGCACAGAGGGTCGTGTCAGGGCTCCAGAGATGGGAAGCCCATGGCAGGCCTGGGGGCTTGTCCACCGTGGTAGATCAGACCCTTGTCCGTCCTGCCCTTTGTCGTGACTCATGGTGTCTCCTGAGGCAGAGTCTGTGTCGCCGCCGGAGTGTCTGCAAACATGTGTGACTGATACCTCGAATGTGGTGTGACCATCTTGGGCGCCCGCACTCTCCCACTCATGAGGAGAGCAGCTCGCGCAGCCACCAGACCCGAGCCCCCGGCGGAGCCCCAAACCGCACGCCAGACTGGGGGAGCCCGCCCTGTTCTTGGGGAGAACCCCAGCGTCTGTCGCATCACTGCCATTGCCCCTGCCTAGCGTCCAAGATCAAGAAGATCAAGCGCCGGGTAAGTGTCACAGGCCCGGCTCCTCCCGCCTCGGGCAGCACCTGGCCCAAATAAAGCAAATTGTGCGCGCGCTTCTACAGCGTCGTCACCGCGCTCCCGCGTGGCTCCGCCGAGCTCCCCAGGAGGCGGGTCCCTGCTCCGAGCTGCCCCCCAGCCACGCCTGGCCAGGCCCTCTCCTCGCCTCAAGCCACAGCGGAAGGGCGGGCCTGGCCACCCCCAGCATCCCCTCCCCCACCTCGTGTGTACGTCTGCTCACACACATGCACACGCCCACCTATGCCCCCCCAAGTACTCACATGCATGCACACCTGTGCCACGTGTACACCACCACCCATACTCACTGAAGACCACGGAGAGCAGGTGCGAGGCCCATTTGAACACCCTCAGGAGCAAACCCTAACTCTCCTCTGACACGGTGACACCCGGGGCTGACTTCAGCCCCACCCGGCCACCCTTGTTTGCTGCCTCTGTGCCCCTCTCTGGGCCTGGATCTGGCCTGATGTATCTGACCACTGTCAGCAGGCCCCACAGTTTACTGGTTAGCCCCCTTACGCCCCTGCCCCCACTCTGCCAGGCTCCCATCGCCTCGCTCTCCGCCCGAGCGGCGCCTCTGCTGCCAGTGAATGTCACCGCTGCACACGCGGCCCGTGGCCTGGCCGTTTCCTACCCTTGGTCAGCGGCCCTCATTTCCCCCAGCGGCCAGCCCGTCGGCCTCCCTCTGCGCAGCACGGCCTGGCCTCTCGGCTCCCCCAGAAGGAGGCCCCAGGCTGCCCCCCGACACCCCGCAGCTCTTGGCTCGTGGTCTCCACAGGCTCCTTGCACTCGTGGCCAAAGTTCACAGTTGGCCCTGTGAACTTACTCCGCACCAACAGGCTGTGCTTGTGACCCCAGCCCCTTCCCCAGAGCTTGGGAAAGTGCCACCTTCCCTGGCAAAGGGGACAGGGTGGAGGCCATTCGGGATCACTCAGATGATCCCTAAGACCCTTCCTGGCCTCTGTCAGAGGAAGTCGTGGCAGTGGAGGATGGGTCAGAGAGACACCATGTGGCTGTCCGAGGAGACAGAGGATGTGGATCACCAGCTGAGGTGTGTGGAACCTGGAAAAGGCAACCAACCTTGACGTTAACCCCGGAGGCCCGTGGACATCTGACCTCCAGACCATGAGAGAGTAAGCTGGCGTTGCTCTAAGCTGCCGAACTGTGGCAGTTACCTGTGGCGGCAGTGGGACACGAACAGCCCAGCCCCTGACCGCGTCCCCGTGGTGGTGCTCAGTAGGTCCCTGTTGAGTCTGCGGGCGAGGGGAGGGGGGCACCGCACCTTCCTTTCTCCTCCAGAATGATTCGGAGCCGTCTCCAGCCCCGCCCTCCGATCCTCAACTCCCTGTAACATGGCCGCTGCTCGTTACCACGTCTTACCAGACTTCTTTCCTCACCTGAAACTTGGGAACGCTCCCCATTCTGGAAACTTCTCCCACAGCCAACTGCTCTCACGTCTCCTGAAGCCTTTCTGTCTCCTATTTGCTTTCTGCCTTTCCTCTTTGTCTTGGGCCTACGCAGCTCCCCTTCTCACGGACCCCACAGCGACCTCTAAGTTGATGAATCCTTATTTCTGTGGAGGCTCAACTCCGCAGCTTTTGGCCCTCTGGTCGCACTGCGCCGCGAGAGACAGAACATGCCACATCAAACATGGTCCTTTTATATTTCCGCCACACTCCATGATGTCTGGATGAGCATTTCAGAGTTCCTCTTCCCCGGGGAAAGAGGTTGCGTGCCCCCATGGTTTTAGAGTGTGGCCAAAAAAGTCAATCTGCATTGAGCCCCGCTGGGCCTTGAGCACGTGGACAGTGAGGACCGTGGGTCGAGCGCCTGTGCCCAGGACCTCCCTAGCACACTCCCTGGTGCGTGGGTAGTAAGCACTGGGGCCACACAACTCTTTTCTAGAATCTGTATTTTCTAGAGTATGCCTGTTCATATCACCAAATAACCTCATGACTAAATACCTTTATTTTGTTCTGGGGTTTCTAGAAGGATCTCTTAGATGGCAACCGCCTAAAGTAAATGTCAGCACTTCACGTGATAAACCCAGGTATTCCTCTAAGGACGATCTCCATAAATTTCATGTTCCAAAGAGGCCAATCTGTTGCCTAGCCCAACATCTGTGATGTCATTTGCTGAGAATTTCATCCAAGGAAGGGCTGTGTTAGTCTAGAGCTCTCTAAAAGAATTAAGCTGCTCAAGTTCAAGTAAGACTTTGTAATAAGCTAGACCCTGAGAAAGACACCCAGGCCCTGCACTATGTAGTCTGTTTTTCAGAAAATGGACCTTCTTCTTTTTACTTGGCAGCCAACGTAAAGGGGGGGGGTGTTTATTTTCCATTTCACATGTTATTCTGTAGTTTTGAAGGTGAGAAGGCATCCTGGTCAATAACAGGCATCCACGCTTTTTCCACACCATTACCTTTTCTGGAACTCCTTTCTCCCTGATTCTATACTGTCATTTCCTCTCTGAGGCTGAATTAATTGCTCTTACCTCACGCCCATTTTGATCATCTCCTGATAATCCCTAACACAAAATGGCTTGTGTTTACCCTCCGTGTCCATCTCGGGGCGGCCTCTCTGCCGAGCTGCCCCTTGTGGGCCGCGCGGCCCCAGCCTGGTGGCGGGCAAGCCCGGGCTCTCCCTCAGCGGGGCTGAGCTGAGGCGATCAATGAGGCTTCCTCAGCCCGTGCATGCCAAGGCGAAAGCCCCCACCCACTTTGGGTTTTCACACTGAC
>NC_043703.1:1758795-1775489 GCF_006229205.1 Suricata suricatta | reverse complement strand
TAAACTCACTCTGGATAATGGCTCGCTTCCACTGAGGGACGGTCTGCAGAGTCTAATGGTCTCAAGGATTATGGTTCAATTTCCAGTGTTAACAGCAGAGCCAGAACTGGCAAAGGCGGTGAATGGCCATTTTCAGACGCTTATGACTAAAAGAAAGGATATTTTCCAATCTCTGCCTTTTGTCCCCCGGCATAGCAGAAAATACTCTTTTCATGCACACATGAGCAGGCATAATGCTATTCATTTTGTGCATAACTTTTAATCTCAGGTCAATGCTGGGTTTTTTTTTCTTTTTTGTTCAGCTTTTCTTGAAGGAAGCGCGTATATTTATATATTTCAGTACACCGATACAGTAATGCACTTGCGATGAACTCTGTATTCAGTAGCTACTTCCATGTGGTAGAGTCATTCTTCCGGGATGCTGGTTTAAGGTTATTAATCTGAAGTGTTACATAGCGTCGTGTAGATTTTCTAGTTAATCCTTTCAACGGTCATTGTCCAGGCCCGGCCCTCAGCGATATTTAAGAATATCCCGTGGCTTCTGGACCCTCTGTCGCCCGAAGCCCGGCCTCGGCCTCCTCCAGTTGGACACTTGACGTTTGCCCTTTGGCGCAGCCGCCTCGCTGGGCTGGGAGAAGGTGTGGTCGCGGCTCCTCGCACACGGGAGCAGAGAGAGAGAACGAGGTAGAGAGGCCAGAGCTCTTCTGTCGCTGGGGGGCTGACGTCAACCTGCCGACGAGGGTGCCACCAGGCTCGGTGCCCGGCCGTGCACGCGGCCACCCGACGCTCAGTCTCCTCCCGGGGGGGTTCCTCTCCGATGGGCTGTCCTTCGCAGGGGTTGGGGGGGGCACAGGGGACAGTGTGAGCCTGCCTGCCTCCAGCCGTGCTCCCCGCCAGCCCCCCTTCCCCAGCGTACCCTCTCCTCTATATCTTTCCTTTCCATGGAGGGTGGTGGGAGGTGAGGATCGCCCACCCCTCCTGCCGGAAGGAACGGCCTCAGCTCTCAGGCCAAACGCTCCCCGCGGTGGTCCCTGGCAGCGTCCGGATGCAGACACGGGGAGCGGCCTCAGGTGCACGCAGAGGAAGGACGTGGCAGCTGAGAGATGGCCTCTGACCCCAGGCCACCTGGGCGCCGTCTCAGAGCTGCGGGTCGGCCGGCGAGGGTCTGCGTCAGCCCGCGGACGTAACCTCTCCAGGGCCGCGTTACTTACCCGTCAGGTGAGGACTCTAGCGATGCTCGTGTTACAGGTTTGTCCTGGCAACGGATGCAGGGCCTGCGTGTGATTATTATTTGTAAGTATAAATAATCGTTTTTTTGTTAAAAATTTTTTTTGGTTTATTTATTTTTGAGACAGAGAGAGATAGAGCACGAGTGGGGGAGGGGTAGAGAGAGAGGCAGGCAGAGAATCTGAAGCAGGTTCCAGGCTCTGAGCTGTCAGCGCAGAGCCCGATGCGGGGCTTGAACTCATGAACCGTGAGATCATGACCTGAGCCAAAGTCGGATGTTTAACCAACTGAGTCACCAGGCGCCCCCGAAGCCTCATAGTTTTGTGGATAAGTTTCCACGGAGGACGTCAGATGAAATCTGCCACCTTGACTTCTGGTGAACACATAAGTTCGAGTGATGTGCACTCAGTCAGACGCTCAGGCGGCCCTGCCCAGGGATAGAACAGACACCCTTTCTGTGTGGACCTGGCCCCTCTGGGCTGGGGTGGGTGGGCTGGCGACCAGAGTCCCACCTTCTCCCTCAGCCCTCCTAGTTTAGTGGTGGACAGGGTCACAGAGATGGTGTCCTGTCTCTGCTGAGCTCACACCTGGGTCGTATTTGTGGGAAGGCAGCCTGAGACAGGCTGCTGAAAGAAAAAGTAGCCATTCACAACCGACACAACAGGAGAAGGTAATTACAAATGACATATCAGATAAAGGGCTAGTATCCAAAATCTATAAAGAACTTACCAAACTCAACACCCAAAAAACAAATAATCCAGTGAAGAAATGGGAAAAAGACATGAATAGACAATTCTCCAAAGAGGACATCCAGATGGTCAACAGACACAAGAAAAGATGCTCCACATCACTTATCATCAGGGACACACAAATCAAACCTCACTGAGATGCCACCGCACGCCTGTCAGAACGGCTAAAATTAACAACTCAGGAAAGAACAGATATTGACGAGGATGTGGAGAAATGGGAACCCTCTTCCACTGTTGGTGGGAAAAAGCAAACTGGTGTGGCCGCTCTGGAAAACAGTGTGGAGGTTCCTCAAAAGATTAAAAATAGAACTCCCCTATGACCCAGCAATAGCACTGCTAGGAATTTACCCAAGGGACACAGGAGTGCTGATGCATAGGGCCACATGCATCCCAGTGTTCACAGCAGCACTTTCAACAATAACCAAATTATGGAAAGAACCTTAATGTCCATCAGCTGGTGAATAGATCAAGGAGATGTGGTGTATATATACCATGGACTACTACTTGGCAATGAGAAGGAATGAAACCCTGCCATTTGAAGCAACGTGGATGGAACTGGAGGGTATGGTGCCGAGTGAAGTAAGACGATCAGAGAAGGACAGATGTCACATGTTTTCACTCATACATGGATCTTGAGACATTTAATAGCAGACCATGGGGGAAGGGAAGGGAAAAAATAGTTACAAACAGAGAGGGAAGGAGGCAAACCACAACAGACTTTTAAATACAGAGAACAGACAGAGGGCTGACGGGCGGGGTGAGGCGGAGAGGGGAAAGTGGTGATGGGCACTGAGGAGGGAGGGCACTTGGGATGTGCACTGGGTGTCCTATGTAAGCGATGAATCATGGGAGTCTACTCCAAAAGCCACGAGCACACTGTACACACTGTATGTTAGCCAACTTGATGATAAATTATAAATAAAAAGAAAAGAAAAAGTAGCCATTCCAAATTGAGTGGAGGGCTGTGGGGAACTGGGTGCCAAGAGAGAAGGCTGGGAAGGCTTCCTTGGGTTGAGTGGTCAGTGTCCCCGAGAGTCTTTAGAGTCTTTAGAGTCGAGAGAATATTCCAGGCAGACGGAATGGGCCCGAAGAGGGAAACACCTCAGGGAGTTTGAGAACTTTTAGAAAGCTGATGTGAACGGCTTACACTGGGTTTCCTAAAATGGAAAACGCTTTCGGTTCTGATTTGGTGCTTGGCAGTAAAAGTCGTCAGAAGGACTTGGGAACCGAGCAGAGCCCTTCTAGAATGTTCACGAACTTAGTTGCCTTCCATCTGGGGCGAAGTAAGCTACAAGCCCACGGAGGTAGTGCTGAGAGTCAAGAGGGAGGAATTGGACTCTTTCACGGAACAGATGTTGTGAAGCACCCACTGCGGGCTAGAATCTAGAGTCAGGCGAGGGAAAAACATACTTGAGCTGATTAGGACACTTTGAATCAGAAAGAGCTTCTCTCTGACTAAGTAGTATTGATGTAAAGGGGCTGTGAGTATGTCAAATAAAATAATCTCTGGAAGCAGGGCGTGTACCACGGGCCCTTGGGATGGGATAGATCGTAGCCTGTTGGCTTATACTCTGTAAGACATGCATTCTAGGGTAAATAAGTTAACAAAGATGTGATTTAATAACACAAAATCATGTGTTGGATTGGTTAGCAGTCACCTTGATAATGCTCTGTAACAAACCACACCAAACTCAGCGGTACAGGCGGCAGTGCCTTGTTTTCACAGATGTGCTGGCTGGGGCTGGGCTGATCCAGGACGCGCCGGGGCTGTGCTCCCCCAGCGATGGGCGGGCTGTGAATGTTCTTGTGTCCATAGGAGGGGCGTACGTGGACACAGAGAAACATGGAGGCCTCTTAAAGTCTGGGCTTGGAATTGGCCATCCAGTCAGTCAAGGGAGGCAGTGTGCCAGGCATGACATCAAGGAGGGACCCCAGTGCCCTTGCCCACCGTGAGGCCTCGCAGGTGTGGATTCAGAGTGTGCAGAGTTAGGGCCAGTGCAGTCTACTATTCCTCTCTGACCTGGAGATCACGTACCCAGCAACCTCCACCATCCAGAACATTGTTTCAGGACAAAATAAGCAGATGTGGTTTCAAATAAAATACAGTGACAAAACCCATAGCCTAACATGCATGACTGTGCACCTGCAGGACCTTCAAGTTTTGCTCCGGCGGCTGCTTACTTCTCCCTTGTATTTATTCTGCTGAGAGTACGTCTTAGTCTGTTTGTGTTGCTGTAACAAAATATCACAGGCTGGGCACTGTATTTCTTACAGAAATTTCTCATAGAAACTTACTTCTCACAGTTCTGGAGGACGGAAGTTCAAGATCAGGATGCCTGCGGATCCAGTGTCTGGTGGGCGCCTGCTTCCTGGTTCACAGACCACTGAGTTTTCACTGGTTCCTCACCTGGCAGAGGGGTGAAGGGGGTCTCTGGGGCACTAATTCCATTTACGAGGGCGTGGACCTCATGGCCTATTCACCTCCCCCCTGTAAACACCGTCACCCTGGGGCTTAGGTTTTAACATATGAAGTCTTGAGGGGGCGTAAGCATTCAGTCCATGGCACATAGCAATTCATAGTAGGGCTCTCTGTCACTCCTGCTAAGTCTCCTGTGTGTGCCACATGGGTTCTAGAATATTACAAAGGCAAAATTTAGCATCAAAATAACATTCTCAGATCAGGAACAAAGTATCTTCCAGAGATGAGATTATTTTCCCCTTGGGTTTCTAGTTATTTACTTACTTGTGCAAATCTGTGATGGCTCTTTAACCATATTTATGAGAAAAATACTGAATATATGGCATTTGCCTACACATTATATTAGGCATGGAAAACCAGAAAGGACAGGTGCGCAGGCGAATGTGCCGTGTCACATTTGTGGGATCGAGCTGGGAAACGGGCTATGCGGGAGGAAGACCAGTATTACGTTACCCACGGTCCCTGGGGTCCACGCGGTCCGACCATGTGAACTGTTGCCGTCCTACCAGAAGCCACTCGAGCGCCAGCCCACCGAGGTCTTAGGTAGGGCTGGTCCCAGGAGGGCGGGACGTGGGGTGAGCAGCTCCGCTGTCCACCCCCGTCACTGAGGCAGCCCCACACGGCGCCCCTCGTCCTCCATCCCAGGCAGTCCTGCAGCCTCACTGTCAAGCCTGCCATTCCCCTCCTAGGCCGCCATCTGGTCCGCTGCTCCTGAGCATGCGTCCCCCCTGGACTCCTGAATTGCTGCAGGGACTGTTATCCGCTCTGCTGATCGGCATCCTCCCGGCGTTTGGCACGGCGCCCGCGCACAGGCGTGCTGAGAAAATGCAGCAGCACGTTCTCGGAGGGTCGCCTCTCGCATCCCCGACCGCCGGTCTCCTCTTCCCAAGGCCCTGTCCAGGCCTGCCACGCCTAGAGGGTCTTCAACCTGCCCTCACTCCAGCTTCATCTCGGGCTGCTCTCACCGTCAAGGTCCAGCTCTTGGGGGTTGAATTGTGTTCCCTAAAAAGATGCATGGAAGTCTCAACTCTGGGAACTTGTGAATGTGACCTTACCTGGAAGTAGGCTATTTGTGGATGTAATCGAGTTAGGATGAGTCATAATGCATTGGCGGCCCGTGTACAATGACTGCTGTCCTCATGAGAGGAATTCGGACACAGAGACACCCAGGTAGACCTCCACGAGGCGATCGGGGCAGAGACTGCAGTGACGCGGCCGAGTGGCCCAGGCCAGGGAACGCTGAGGGTTGCCAGTGGTCACCAGAAGCTGGGAGAGAGCCCAGGAAGGTCCTCCCAAGAGCCACCAGAGGGAGCCAACCCTTCAACACCTGGATCTGAGACATTTGCCTCTAAAACTGTGAGAGGGTAAATGTCTGTTTTCTAAGCCACCCATTTGTGATACTTTGCTATGGCGACCGTAGGAAAATGACATGGCTGCCCACGCACCTGTGCTCTCCACTTCTCAGATGCCCCTGCCTCTCTTTCACTGCTTCTCCCAGTGAGCCCTGTCCTTCCATCCCATCTCGGTCTGGCCTCTGCCTCTGAAGAGGTCTCCTCAGGCTCCTGGCCTGGCCTGGTAAGGCCGTTGTTTTGTGTCTTCATTTTGCCTGTTCCTCCCCGTAGGCATGCACATTAGTACTGTAACTGCATTTGTCATGTGAATTTGGTTATTTTCTGGACATCACACCGGATGGTAAACTCCACGAAGCAAAGACTCTGTGTACTTTGCTTGTTGGTATAGCCCAGTATTGAGTATAATTCATAGCACTTGGGGGCTACCCAGCAGATGTTTGTTGGATTGGGTGGATGATGGGTGAGTGGGGGGGTGGGTGAGTGGATGGTGCGTGGGTGGATGGATGGATGGGTGAGGGGTGGGTGGGTGGATGGGTGGATGGTGGGTGGGTGGGTGGATGGATGGGTGAGCAGAGGATAGAAGAGCGAGTGGAGGGATGACTGAAAACGAATGACAGGTGGTATTCCGTGGAGATTTTCTTGGGATAGCACTTGGCTATAATTCTCTTCTGTGCAGTTCAAGTGTTAACAGGCTCTCATAGGCTTTTTTTCAAGACTTGAATAAGATTCTATCCAACTCTCACATTCAGTTCCCAGAAGTCTATACATTTTGTACTCTGTCCATTTTACAGATAAGGACACTGAGGCTGAGCATGACTTACCCAGGGTGGATCGGAAATTCTGCCTTTGCCTTTCACACCTGCGGCCACGCAGGCTGCCGCAGTGCCCGACCATGGAAGGTGCTGAGGCTGAAGCAGCAGCCATGGGTGTGGGGGGCGGGCAGTGTCAGGTGGCAGCTGTGTCCCTCTCTGTTCCTGTTGGAGGGCTCGGCTGTCCCAGCGCGATGTTCTCCCCGTGTTTTGTACGCTTGGGATGCGTCCTCCTTGCTTCCTCTCTGCGGCAGAGCCAGGGAGAATGGAGAGAGAAAGGCAGCCTCTCTCTCACTGTGCTAGAATCGTCTCTGGGGACTCAGTGTGAGCAGCTCCGTGCCTGGCTGTGGTTTTCTCTGTGGCCTCGCCACGAACAGTGACTGTTTCCAGTCTCTCATGACCCATTTATACTTTGCAAACCATTTCGAGAACTGATCTTTACAAAGAAGCCCCCCCCCCGCCCGCTGCTTACATAGTTCTGCATGCTTTCGTGACATTTTTCCAGAAGTGAGCAGGAATTTATGAGAATGTCTCCAGAAAATGTAGCTCCCAGATGATGTGAGCCAAATTAAGCCGCCAGCGTGCGTGCGCGGTGTTGGCGGTGGGCGCAGACAGAAGCCACCTTGCCCCGATGGGATCGTGGCTTCGCGGTGGGGGCTGGGCTCTCATCTTCCTCCCAGGGACCGTCCTGGCAGCATGGCCCAAGGAAGGCATGCGTTTCCTGAGCCCTGGGATAATAATATACCTCCTATTTATTTGAAATAAACTGGGCATAAGAAGTGAGATTAATGATATGTCCAGTCCCAGGGTAATCACTAAAATTAGCAGAAGCAAGTTGCATAATGCAAGTGGTGAACGTCCTTTTCCCGGGTGCTCCTGGCTGCTCTGAATGGTCGGGTAATGAGTAATGCTAGGCCTGTTAATGAGAACAAGAATGCTTAAATAGGGAGGCTGCAAGGTTCTTTGCTGATTATTATCCACTACTTACGGGTGAATGGTGTTTGGGGTTAAATGTAAGAAATGCTCTCTGCCTCCCCCTTTCTCCATCTCCTTCCCCTCTCTCTGCTTCGTCACCGGGCATTTTATAAATAGTGCTTGGGATCAGGGGGACTTAAAAAAACAACATAATTCTCAACAGAAAACAAGACTCGCGGTGCGTCCTGGAGGAACGCGCCATGTGCCAGAGGCCATGCGTGTGAGGGGAGGCGGCTTTGTCTCGGTGCTGTCGCCGAGCTGCAGACACCTGACCCAGGTGCACGATCGATCCGCACGCCGGCCTGGCGTTTTGTTTGTCTGCAGCTTGCGTCCTCTTCAGTTGCCTGTCAGATCCTCAAAATCAATTCCTGTTTGATTTTTGCAACAGCCAATGGGCCACTAACAAATGACAAAGGGCCCTATTCACAGCAAAGGGATTGTTGCATTACAAGTACAATTTTTGCAGGAATTTAACCAAAAAAAAAAAAAAAGAGAGAGAGAGAGAGAGAAAGAAAGGCAGCCCCTAACCAAGCACATAATTTTCCTGCATCATTTACTATCTCCTCTGACTCCCCAGCCCTCCCGCGGGCCGCCCAGCGCAGTCCTCAGGGGGTGCTTGCGCAGACGGGGCCCCAGGGCGGCATCTGAGTCCAGGCCCCCCTCCCCCAGAGGCATCTGTATTCATGCTGCCTGGAAGGGTTTCAGCCTCCCCAACTCCCTTCTTGTCGTTGCCCTGAAGAACTGTAGTGGGGTCAAGTGTGTGGTGTGGCCCCCTGTCGCCTGTGCTTCTGCTCACGTGCCCTTCCTGGCCCCTTCAGCTCCCCGAACCACATAGGGAGGGCAGGTGGGGGACCAGTGTCCACAGGTCACGACCACTGGTGCCTGCTGCCCTAGGCCCCGCCCCCAGCGCCTCTGGAGAGCTATGCGGCCGTCACTGCAAAGCTGAGGCTCACTTTATAGAATGGGAGATTTAAAATTTTTTTTAATTTTTAAAAATTTTTTAATTTTTGAGAGAGAGAGAGAGAGAGAGAGAAAGTGGGGAGGGGCAGAGAGAGAGAGGGAGAGAGATAGAATCCTAGGCAGGCTCCAGGATCCGAGCTGTCAGCACAGAGTCCGATGCACGACTCGATCCCATGAACCATGAGATCATGACCTGAGCCAAAGTTGGATGCTTAACCGACTGAGCCACCCAGGCGCTCCTTGAATGGGAGGATTTTTAATTTAGTTTTTTAATTAATTTTTTTTTTGTAATTGCCTTCCAAATGTTTAGAAAAGCAGATTAGTAGAATATCACAGGGCTTGTGCATTTTTCTTTGAATTCTCTCCAGTCTTAATAGCATACCATATTGGTACAATACTATCTTCTACTTGCTATTTACTATCATACCGCCTTTACTGTAAGATAGGTATTTTTTACATTGAAGAATTTTTAAATCAGGTGCGTCTCCATCCGCGGCACCCCACCACGACCGCTGGCCCACTCCTGTTAGTGGTGCACAAGATGGTGGCGCGCCTCACGCCTGGCGGGCCCCTGCCTGTGTCCCTGGAGCCGAGGTTGGTGCCTGCCATTCCTCCCCCAGGCAAGCACGAGAGCCGGCTGTGAGGTGGTGCCACTGTCCCCGGACAGGGACAGAGATGCAGCCCAGAGCCGCCAGATGTATAATCACATCTAAGACAGTTGAAACACCAGTTCTGATTTTCTAGAATTCAGTGTTATTCTATTGGTGTGTGTGTGAGAGAGAGAGAGAGAGAGACTTGGGGGTTGTTGGTGAGTGGCAGGGTGATTTACTTTACAGATCCCAACTCCTTTCTAAAAAGATAAACAGGTTTATCTTGTTATTTTTTACTCTGATACTTTGACCAGATTCTAGCAGTTTCTGGCTTTAATGTATTAGACGCCTCCCTACTCCCTTCCTTCCTTGCTTCCTTGCTTCCTTCCTTCCGTCTCACCTTCCTTCCTTCCTTCCTTCCTGTTGCCCTCCGCACTCCCCCTCCCTCCCTGGCCCTCCCTCTCCTGTTAAAGCTCCCCCTGTGCCAGCAGGCCCTGCCCCAGAGCGGGCTTTCTGTGAGCCGTCCCCCTCTGCGGGCGTCAGCCGCTGGAATGTTCTCAGCTCGCTGCCCGGCACGGCTCTCTTCTGCCCCTGTTTGGTTAGGAGAAAACATGTGTTTTCCGGAGTTTGTCTTTGGAAATCGACTGAAGCTCCTGGCAGCTTCTCCTCGCCGATGGGTGATCTTCGGGGCGGGTTTGGCGGGTGTCCTGACTCCCAGGCCTCTCGGGGTCACGGTCGTCAGGCTCACAAGTTCTTTGCTGTCTTGGGTACCAGAGTCCTCCTGACAAAGAGAACTGAAGTTCGGTGCTCTGGGGGATGGCTCAGGACTCGGCTTGGGCCAGCGTTTTCCTCGGGGAGGAGCCAGCGCTGCCCTGACCGCTGGGCGCCCTCCTGCTGCTGTCATGTCCCTCCCTTGGCTGGGTGGAAAGCGCAGGCAGAGTCCTTCCCTGGGCCGCAGGGGCAAGGCCGGCGGGGGGGGGGGGGGGGGGGGGGCGGGGGTTCTCTGGCATTTGCCCGGCGCCACCTCGGATCCCCAGCCCAGACGGCTCTCCTTGGTGGAGTCGGTGGCGGGGAGGTGGCCAGAGGACCCGTGGAGCCCCCTTCTGGGCCTGTGGGCGTCAGGATGTGAAGGGGCCCTCAGTGTCTGTCTGCCCTGGGCTCTCCTGCCGCGTGACGTCCTTTGGGAAAAGCTCTGCCACCACGGTGGACTCCTGATGCGCGTGGCAGGGCGGCACGGCGGCAGGCCCTGCCTTGGGCCTTGCGGGAGCCCCTGGAGCCCTCGTGTCGCGTCCTGAGTTCCCGGGTGAGTGACCCTGCGATTGACTGGCCCTCTTGTGAGCTGTCCTGTGCTCCCTCTCGCCCTCCACCGGGCCTGGGCCGGAGGACGGGAGTGTGCGGAGCGGCCGCCCCCCAGATTCACGCTCAGAGCCGCTGCCAGGGACCCAGAGGCCAGCTCGAATTCTTGGGCCTCCTTGTGCACGACTGCCTGTCTGCAGCCGGCGTCCTCGCTGGGCCCCTCTGCTGGGGAGGTGGCGTCCCGCCGTGCAGGGTGGAGGTCCGGTTTGGTGGCCTCCCTCCCACACGTGTGCAGACTGCCGCTGTGCTTCGTCCCGCGAACAGAGAAAACGGTTTTTAGGCAATTAGGTGCCGTCCTGCTTTTGGGGCTTAACTTTGTGTGGGTGGAATATTGGAGTTTGGGATCCACTGGGGGGCATGTTGTATTTTGCAACAGAAGGAAAAATGCTAAGGTAAATAACAATAAGGAGATTTGGACGAATTTCAGCTTTTTAAAAGGGCCTTCTGTTTTCCATTCCCAGGAGAAAGAGGCTTCCTTTCTCTTTAGAATATTCAAAAATCAGCATTAAGCATTAAGAGTCCTGATTGTGCTGACAGCTAGCTCAGAGCCTGGAGCCTGCTTCAGATTCTGTGTCTCCCTCTCTCTCTGACTCTCCCCTGCTCCTGCTGTCTCTGTCTCTCTCTAAAATAAATAAAAACAGTAAAAAAAAAGATTAAAAAAAAAGAGTCCTGATTTTGAATACCACTTTTCTTATTGGTATTTTCTCCCCAGAAATGGTTTAAGAGTTTCTCCTGTTAGCATTTCATTATGGACTTTCATTGTAGACTTTCTGCTGTGTCCTTAAAAATTATTAAATCTATTTTTTTAATCTAAAGGTAAAATACATTCAATCTCAGGTCATGTTTTGCATTATTTGGATTATTTGGAATTATATACTGCCTTTGTTTTTATTTTAAAAATGTGCCGAAAGCGGTTTAAATACAGCGGCGGCACCCGCGTTGGTAAATATTTTACAGTGTGAACATCACGGAACCGCGTTTTCATGTGTTTTCGCGCTGTCGCTTCTCGCCCTGCGAGCCAGCCGCGTTTCTGGCTCTGTCGCTAGCCCTGCCAGAGTCTCTGAAGCCTGGAACCGGTTGAGGGATTTTCCAGTCTGAGTTTGGTTGCATTTCTGGCTTTTACAAATAGATGGCACTTTTGACTTACCCAAGAACAGTGCCGATCAGACCTCTGCACACGGAAAACACTCACAATGGTCTCTGTGTAAGTCAGAAATGTGTTCGTTACTATTCACGTGGAGGCTGCAGAAATTAAAATTAAGCCTCTTGGAAGACAGCAGTATTGCATCTCTCTTAAATGCTAAAACCTTAAACACTACTACCCCAGGTATGAAAATTGGCGCATTTTATTCTGTGTTTTTATGATTTTAATTATGCGTTGGTGCGTGGCAGTCTTTGATGCGGAAGAGCAAAAGAAAATGGTATAATGGAAGTTTGATGTGAAATAGCATTGTGTGGGGCGGTGAATGGTTTAGTGACTAATTTGTTGCAAAAGGCCCTTGTGAGTATCTTGGTTTCCTCCCCTTTTCTTCCGTCCGCGCACATGTGTGTGCAGGCTTGCGCGTGCTCTCTCTCTCTCTCTCTCTCTCTCTCTCACACACACACACACACACACACACACACACACATACACACGAGGCTTAGAGCCCCTCACACCGCACAGAGGGGGAAAAATCCGGCTGTTGTCTTGCAAGTGTTACTTATCATATTAATTAAAATCTGGTGACATGATAACACCGCCAGCTGTGTGGGAAAGCGAGGGAAATTAACAAACGTTTGATTTGTTGTCTTGCTAATGTGACACTTATTATACAGGTCAGAGTAAAACAATACCTCAGCCAAAATATGCTAATGCAGTGGGGAACTGTTGCCGGGGTAAAAACAGTGGTGTTTATTATAACATGGCAAAATAGCACGTTACCTTTAAGGGAGCGAAGTGATCTTTGCATCTAGCGGCACAACTCAGTTTTTAAACATCAAGTCGTCAGAAGTAAAATAAAAAATGCATTAGAAACTTTTCCTATAGAAAAAACAATATGAGAACTTATTTAAAATAATTTGGGTTTAAAGCAAATACATTTGCTGTTTCGGCTTTGAACTACTTTTATTGGGATCAGAAACGATGAATTCTGTAGAAGATCACTGTACTGCCGACGTGCTGTGTGTGCTTTTGTGCTCTGTCATCGTGTCACATTTGTAAGGATGGGAGTGCTTTAAAATCGGGCTGTATTTACGGAGAAAGAGAGATATTTATATTCATCCTGGAGGTTATAAATGCTTCTAAGAGTGAAAGTCAAAATTGTTTTAAAAAATAGTGTAAACAAAAGAGTGTAATCATAAAGGAATTCGTTACTGCCACGGAGCGCCTTCCTCTGGGCTCTGCTCCATCTCCTCTAATCCTCCAACAAGAGACGGTTGCACACTTTCTCAGAACACTTGGCAAACTTCTCTGTCGTGCGGTGCCTCCGCGGACAGAGCGGGGGTCTGTGCGTGCCGGCGGGGAAGCTCACGGGAGCGAGTCTCTTGAGGGTCATGGCATTGGCACCTGCACGCTCCGGGGTCTGATGTTTCCCATTCTGAAGGCTCTCCGAGTCCACCTGCTCCATCTTGGCAAGGCCTCTTCAGCCTGGACGGGATCCCATCCCCCGCCTCTCCCATCCGCTCCTGAGATGGGACAGTGGGAAGTCAAGCATTTGTCTGGCCGCCTTTGACAGCAGATTACGTAGATTTTGCCTGAGCGCACACCAGTCACTGGGAGCTGGACTTTGAGTGCGCCATCTCGATCAAAGGTCAGATGGCAGGTCAGAAGCGCAGGGATCCCCTTCCCAGGTGTGAGCATGGGAGAGGGGGCCAGGACAGGCTGGGTCCTAGGGGGATCAACCACAGCCGAGCAGGCTGGGCTGTGTGGGGGCTCAGAGCCCCCCCGCCCCCCTCAGGGCCCGGGGCAGTGTCATGGCCCTCCTCCGCCAGGCCCAGAGGCCCCTTGCCGGGGGTGTGCTTTACCTGCGAACCTCCCCTGTGCGTCTCAGCGCTCGCCTTTGGGTCCCACCCGTGATGAAGGCGCTTCTGAACCCGCGTCACTGTTGGCTCTGTTGGCAGAGGACAGATGGTTTGGAACCGTTCTGTCTTAGTATGCCGAATAATTCTGTTCAAAAGGCACAGGTTTGAGAATTAAGTCAGAATGGCAGTCCCCGAATGCTGAGGGCTCTGGTGGGGTCTGGGGTCTGGGCTGCACACTGTAACTTCAGAAACGCTGTGGTAACAGTTCGCTCTTCATCGCCTCTTCTGTTAGCCCGGTGGCCTGCATCAGGCCTGTGAGACGGAACTGGCATTTCGAAATACAAAGACATTTAACTGTGATAAAAAAAAACAAAACAAAAAACCAACCACTGTATTTAGCTTTGAATGGATTTTTTCGTCTTTGAAGAACTTGTGTTTTTCTAAACGCTAAATTATTAATGAAAGAGTAGAAGCAATAAATAGGGGACGATCATATATGTGAGGGTCATGGCTGCCAGACTCACCTTGGAAGGAGAAGAAAGGGCCCAGCATTGCTGAGGTGTCTCTTCCCTTTCGTCCGGGGACGTAAGTGGAGATGCGGCGAGCGAGCTTTGTGCGAACTTCCCAGCCGGAGGGGGTGCAGGCCGTACCCAGGACGTGTTCGGTGCTGCTCCGGAGAATGCGATCAATAGCGCATGTCCAGAGCAGGGCTTGAATCTATTAGACAAATGCTATCCAAATGCCATTATATATATTAAAAGAACACTTAACGTGGATGAACCGCTTAGGTGTATTATTCTGTCGGGGTGCAACGATGGACCAGGAACCGGGGCTGTCAGCAGCATAATTAAATAAATAGTCTCCAAGTCTGACCCCCGCGGCTGCCCCCTCCTGCCCCGCCATGAAGCCGGAGACACAAACAGCTGTTTGCAGTGGCCATTAGTGTGAGCTGAGCCTGCACCCAGCCTCAAAACAGTGTGCTCCCTCCAGACCCTGCGAGGATTTGTTCATGTGTGTGAAAGCCGATGGCTGATTGATATGATTCACTTCAAACAAATGACAAATCACCCGCAGCGTGTTGGCACCCCCTTCTGCCCATGTCACGTGTGCACTGTTCTCACTGTGGCAGCCACAGACCGCCGGGAACGTCCCAGGGCCGGAAGTACAGATTCGCCGTAGACAGGAAGACCCCGCGTCCAGGGACAGGTGAGCGCCCTGTGGCCACCACCAGTCACAGTAGTGACCGCTGGGTTCGTGCCGCTGGCCTCAGGCCGGTTCTCCGGAGCTGCGCCCAGGCCGGTCTGTGCTCCGAGCTGACTGTTGCCAGGCGGAGAGAGCGCTTGCTCCGTGTGTGCCTGTCTCTATTCGAACATTCTCCCTGTTCGGTACGCACCCTCCCTCAGCCTCCTGAGCTCTCCCTCCTCAGCTCAACTCAATTAACTGCCAGGAAGGCCACCCCAGCCTCTGGGAGGATTGCTCCAGGCCGCACCTTGCTTTTCTGGAGCTGCTCAGAACTCGGCTCTGATCACTGGCCGCTGGGCCTCCTTCCCGTTACATTAATCTCCGTAATTGTGCTCACGTTCATTTTAATTCCTCTTTACATAAGGCCTGAAACAGCATGTTCTCACGACACAGCAGCTTTGTGGTGGCTTTTGGTCCACCTGGAGAATTTGGAAACTGTGATGTGCGGGTCACACTGTTCCCAGGCTCCTCCCGGCGCTGGGTGGCCCTTCCACCGTGTGAGTCCCGGGCAGCACCGCCCAGGCCTGCGCTTTACTGCTGGCAGCGCTGCCTTGATCCTGTTTAAAAATAGACATAATGTGAGACCGAGCTGTGCAGACTTTCTTTTGTATGTAAGAGACATAAATCTTACATAGTTAGCTGAGACAGGGCCGCTCCCGTCCCCCAGGGCGGCGAGGTGAGGCCTCCTTTCGGACCTCCCCAGTGTTCACCTTTGCCACTGCACCTGCCGGGCGTCACCCCTGAGCCCTTTCATGTCGAAGGTGGTGGCCCCGTGCCGTGGCAACGCGGCATTGGTGTGCTATTTACTCCCTCTAATTCTCCACAAATACGGGGGAGGGGGTGAGGTAGAGAGAAGAAATTCAAAACATACCATTTGGATCTTAAGGACAGTTTTTGAAAGAGAGCAATTTCCATATATCAACACTTTTTCGTGTGATCCGTGAAACATTTTGATATGATTTAGCAAAACCAGTTTTTGCATCGGAACGTTATAGCTACCTCATCTGCATATGTAAAGAACACAAAATGGAATCACATTAGGTATAAATTCAATGCAGAAGAAGACGCCCTTCATTAATGCAGCATCATGGTAGAAAATTCAAATGCACAAAAGTCGTGAAATTCCGTGTTCGGCTTCCACAGCAGTTACAGCTTGGCCACACTCGCATACGTCGGTGTTGTATGTGTGCCAGGAGGTCTTCTGCCTCGAGAGGCAGGCGCCGGCGCTTTGCTCAGCCCCACAGTCGCTGGGAGAGGAGGGCTGGTGAGCGGGAATCAACTGTGAAATGTGTGCTCCTTACTTGAATCATGGGTTGTGTTTCCAAATTGAAACCGAGGGTGGAGAGATCTCCTTAGAAGAAACGCCGGTGGCGGGTCTGGACGAAGCAGGAACACGGGAGGAGGCAGCGGCCCCGCCGCCTGGGGGCGCGCGGAGTGCCCTGCTCCCCAGGCGTGGCCTGGTCCCTGGGGCACCTGCTTGGACAGCGTGTTGTTGCAAACAGGTTCCAGAGGCCCCTGAGGCTGCGCGGCACCCAGAGACCAGCCCTGGCGCTGACCTGGGGGGTCACGGTCCACCCCATTCCTCTCACTCCCACTGTGCACGTCCACTTCAGACTCTCCCCATCCTCCTGGCCCTTCCTCACCCCTCCTCACCCTGTCTGCCCCTCTTCCTGCCCCTTTCCCTCCTCCCACCCCTCCCCCTCCTCCTCTCCTCACCCTCCTCCTCACTTCTCCTCAACCTTCCTGCTCCTCTTTCTGCCTCTCCTGCCTCACCTCCTGCCCCCCCTCCCCCTCCTCCTCCCCCTTCATCCCCCTCACCTTTCCCCCTTCTTCCATCCTCATCCCCTCCTCCTCTCCCCTCCTCCTTCCCCTCTACCTGCCCCTCCAGCACTTCCTCTCCTTCTTTCTGTCCTTCTTGCCCCTCATCCCTCTCCTCCCCCTCTTCCTGCCCCTCC
>NC_043703.1:1741493-1758695 GCF_006229205.1 Suricata suricatta | reverse complement strand
GGCTGTCTTCCCCAAGGTCAAGGCGGGTTCAGCGTTCTGGCTCCAAGCTTCTCTGCGTCATTCGCAGGTTGGGCCTCCCGCTCGCAGGCGGCAGCGGCAGGAACTGCTCTGTGGCGGTGGGAGCTGGAAGGCTCCGGCAGACTTCGGTGCAGGACGCGGTGGGGAGCTGCAGAGTCCCACACCTGTCACACGTGGGCTCGAGCCCCGGCGTCCAGAAGGAGCCGCCAGACCTGCCTGGAGACTCCTGTCCTCTTTCCCAGTTTCCCTGGGAACGCAAGATGGGGAGGCCCCCACCCCCACATCAGGGGGGAGCCAGGGTCCCCGGGTCAGGCAGGTTACTGAGTGGCCACCAGGCAGCCTGCGACCTGAGGGTGGGCGTTCTGGGCAGGTCCTTCCCTCTGAGGACACCAAGCGCCCCACTAGTAGGCCGAGGGCACAGGCAGGGCTCGCCCTCACATTTCCAGCACACCTGCTTTCCGCTCATGCCAAGTGGAGCTGGCAGCTGCGGAAGCCGCCGCTTCTCTCCCCATGTCCCCTGCTTTGCGGCCTGTCCTCCAGGCCACTCTGCCCTCCCTGGTTCCAGACCCGATTCAGAAGGGTGTGGGGGCTGCCGATTGCCAGGCGTACACACGGCTGTTCTTCCAGACACTTCCAAGCCTCCACATCACAGGCAGCCCTGTCCGTGCTGACTGTGGCTTCCTGCCGTGGCGTCTCTGCTGCACCGCCCTCCAGGCCCGGGAGGTGGCGGACCGAAGGGTCAGAAGGCCCTGACTTCTCCCGGATCAGTAGCTAACGAGTAAGAAGACCCTGAAGCCTGGCGCTGCGGCTCTAAGACACGGGACCCAGTTGTCCCAGAGCCCTGGTGACCTCTGCGACCTCCGCAGCCCTCAAAACCACTATTTTAAAAAGTCTGTGCCCAGGCACCTGGGTGGCTCAGCCAGCTGAGCACTGACTCTGGTTTTCAGCTCAGGTGGTGATCTCACAGTTTGTGAGTTCAGGCCCCGTGTCAGGCGTAGTGCTTACTCTAGGGGCACCTGCGGGGCTCAGTCTGTTAACCACCAGACTCTTGATTTCAGCTCAGGTCATGATCTCAAGGTTCATGGGATTGAGCCCCGCATCAGGCTTTGTGCTGACAGCAGGGAGCCTGCTTGAGATTCTCTCTCTAAATAAGTAAGTAAATAAATAAACATTAAAAAAAAAAAAAGGTATGTGCGGCTCCAATGACAGTGCGCTAAGGACCAGACGTGGTGTGTGTGACCTTGAAGGAGCCACAGGACCATTCGAGGCTTCTCTTCTCCAGTAAAAGAAATCACAGAGAAGGTTCAGGCCCGCTGCCTCGGGGGTCTTTGTGACTGTGGCCAAAACCCCCCTGCCCGGAGGGGTGCCGTTCGTGGAGGGAATCAGGCACGGACGGATGTTGTCGGGCTCTGGGCTGTGCCCGTAGGCGGGGCAGACTCCGCAGGCCCTGGTGACTCCCGAGAGGCACAGCCAGGACTCAGAGGTGGGCTGGCGTTCACAGAGGGGGCTTTGTTACTGTAAAGATCTGGGGCCGGCACCCCACCCCACCCGTAGAAGATTCTGTATGTGCACTTAAAAAATCTCGTGCAGTTGTATGAGTGCAGGAGAGGCCGAGACTTGTAGAACCATCGTCAGGGTGAAGAGCAGCCCACTCAGCTGCAGCCCCCCTCACGCTGGCCCTGCAGAGCCACACCGGGGGCTGCTGACCCGCCCGGTTTTCTGTGGAGGGAGGGGTGTCCCAGGTCCTGGGACTCGTGGCGCTGAACCCGAGAAACGTAGATCTCCCGGGACATCTTGGCCGCCCTGCCACGTCGCCCCAGCCCTGGGAGCCCTGGGGCTCTCTACGCTTCCTTCGCCGGAGCACCCAGCGGCCTCTGAGGCTGCGTCTCTTGCTCTGCACGATGCTGGGGGGGTGGCGCGCGGTCGTGTCCATCCGTGGGTGGCTCTGCTGGCGGCCGGGTAGTGTTCTGTGGTTTGGACGCACCACCTCCGCTTACCCGTTTACTTGTGAAGGGCATTTGGATTGTTTCCAGCGCTGGCGTTCACAAACATAGCTGCCATGAACTTTCGTGGACAGGCGTTTGAACGAGCGTGTTTTCGTTTCTCTGTGAGCAAGGTGGCTGGTCGTGTGGTGCATCTGTGTTCAGCTCTATAAGCACTTGACCGCCGGCTTCCCAGAGGGGCGCCATGTCACTTTCCCACCTGGAATGTGGAAGTGCTCCCATCTCCTTGCTCGTGCACCTTAGGCACTGAGTGCTCCTTCCTCAGTGCTCAGCTTCAGGCCCCAGGGAGCACTTGGTGGTGTCTCGAGATAGTTTCGGTTGTCACAGCTCGGAGAGCCCTATTGGCGTCACATGGGTGGAGGCCAGTGGTGCTGCTGACACCCTGCAGGGCGCAGGTCCACCCCAAAACGAGGACCTTTGTCCCCAGTGCAGTAATGCCTGCCTACGGTGGTGCTCAGCTCGACCACGGAGGGCCACAGGCCTGTGCTCCCAGGCGTGAGATGCGTACTTGATTCTGTCCTCATGATCCCATGAGGGTGGGCACACGGGGCTGGGGGCCGGGAGCCGGAGAGGGGTCATGTCCCCGGTGTCACTGAGAGGGAAGAGAAGGCAGCTAGAGGTGGAAGGAGCGTGACGTCACCTGGCCTGGGCAGGGGCAGGGGCAGGCCTGCAGCTTCAGGTTAGAATTTTGTGAATGATACTTTTTAACCAAATGTCAATTTAAATTTAATTCCGTTAAAGTGGACAAAATGCTGCCAGACGAGCCTTCCGCAGACCAGGGGTCAGGGATCAGCTCAGGGCCACCAGAGGTCAGGATGGGGCGTCAGGAGACAGTGCGGGTCCTCCTGCGTCTCTCAGAACGTCCTCCTCACCAGCTGGCCACCCCGTGGATGTGGAAGATGGCCCGGTGGCTTCTTGCTTGTGTGGTAAACTCAACTCCTTCCCTCGCCCGAGGTGAATGGAAGTAACAGAAAGAGAATGGGGTGTCTGCACACGTCCCTAAAGCAGATGTTTCCCTGCGTTTTTAGTCAGCATCAAGTGGCCAGTGGAAGTGGAAACAAGTCTGTTTATCTTTTAGAGCCAGATGAGAGGTAAACTAATTCACTGAAAGATAAGTAAGCCCAAGGAATGCACAGGAGCCACAGTTACTTAATAAACAAGCAGGAAAAGCTGAGGAAATCGGAGAGGAAGAGAACAGTATTTGGAGGAGACAGAAGGCAGACGCAGGCCAGAAGCCGCTCACGGCCCCTGGGGTTTGGCTAAAAGGTGCACGTGCGAACGTCCGATACGGTCGGTTCCAGCTCGCGGGTTTCTGAGACTCGGAGAAGCAGGGGCAGACACACACCCACTGGGGCCTCCAGCTCCGTGCTTGTTTTTCAGATGTGGGTACCTGAGAAAAAAATCAATCACCTTTGGCATCTAAGACGTTAGGTCTTAGCCTACTCGTTGATTTCTCTTTCGCGGAGACATGTGACCTCTAAAGAACAGCATACTCATTCGGTTCCAATTTCTAATGATAAAGCGACATCCAGCTGAAAAGACCGTATCAGAGCGATTCACCTGCGGGCCTTGTGGCTTTTTTGTCAAGGTGGACTTTCACAGAGTCACCCCTTCATCGACGGCTGACTTTCTTGGAGTCACCCAGGACCTTGCAGCCTCCGTCTGGAGCCTCATCGAAGGCAGGCAGCAGGGTCCCCATTCCACCTGTTGCCCTCCGTCCACTCGGGTTCCCCAGGGGCATTTTCATATTTGGGGTGCTCCTGGTCCGAGGTGCCCAGGCAGTCCCGTCCCGAGAAGGCTGGCCGAAACCTCACCAGCCTGTGGGGGCCTGACTTTGGCCAGTGTGTGGAAAATAAATGGGCGGAGGACAAACGTGGAGGCTCCTGAGCGGCTGCTTCGGATTTCTCGAGGCACATGCCGCCCTCGCTGGCCGAGTGCCGCTTCCTCTGGCCGTGACCTCTGCTTACTGCTGAAAAAGGAGGTGCTCAGGATCCTGGTCTGGGCCATGTGAGCCCCCAGAGCCCTGTGTGTGTGCCCCCAACCTCAGTGCCTGTCACATTCCCTGGGTGCGGGCGGGGCCTGCGACCCTGCATGTCCAACCAGCCCCTGGGGGGATGTCTACACTGCTGGTCCACAGCCCTCACCACGGAGGCTGGTGAGGGGATTGGTCGTGATTCTTGTCAGCTCTTCTGTCACCTCACTGTTTTCTAGCAAGGGCTTCTTGGCTGCCCTGTGGACTCTCCAGGGGAAGTTAGAAAAATGGACGGACAGAAGCAAAATTGCTGAGGACGTGCTTGCTGGCAGCCGCAGAGCCACACTGTGTCCTGTCCTGGTGGAGAGGAGGGACCTTGCATTGGCAGGGCGCGTCCAAACGTACCGCACCACGCGGTTCTCTTCATTTGATGCACTTCACAGTGAGCACAGGCTGTGCTGCTGTAAGATACTCAGAGGGGGGGGGGGTCAGCTCTCTTCATGGTGCTCTGTCGGCTCAGTGTTCTTACCGCAGCCAACATCACTAGCTCCAAAAACGGCACAGGGTGAATGGAGAGCCTGACAGAATTCAGGGAGCAAGCATTCGATCTTCCAAACTAAGTAGTCGTATCTGTCTGTGAAGCTGTAGTAATATCTCAGGGAAGATTTGGTTGAGGGGGGACTATATGTGTGTGTACATGCATGTGTACAGATGCATGCGTGTGCACTGTCCGTGCCCACGTGCACGTACTGCACACTGATGTACACGCATGTGTATGGATGCATGCGTGTGCACTGTCCATGCCCACGTGCACGTACTGCACACTGATGTACACGCATGTGTATGGATGCATGCGTGTGCACTGTCTGTGCCCATGGGCACACACCTGTACATTGGTGCACACAGTGTGTGCTGCATACATACACTTAGGCGCACATGTACAGCATGTGTGCACATGCGTGTATACATTCATGTGTGCACACGTATGTATGTGCACACATGTGCATTTGAGTGTGTGCTTGCCCATGAGGAAATGACAGGAGGGCCACTTGCCAGGTTGTGTTTGCGGGCGTGATCGTTACTTAGCATTCTCCTTGCAAGGAGCCCCGGGGGGTTTGCTGATGACATTTCAGGCCAGCGTGAAGCTGATGGGGGTCCTTATTGTCAGGGACAATAGAGTCAGGGCTGGGCAAGGGTAAGTGACCTGAGTGGGCTGAGGCCCAAAGCCCTGTGACATCATCGCTGGCCCCGTGAGGCAGGTTTCCACACCTGCTCGTCAGTCATCCCACTGGGCAGGCTAACTGCCGCCCACCCCGCAGGTCACGTAGGTGGGGCTCGAGAGGGAGAGTGTGGTGCCACCTGGCCCCCGCTCCCGGGTGAGACCCACACGCTCAGAGGCACGCAGGCGACCCCAGCAGCCCACAGCCTCGGGTCAACCCTTAGAATTCAGGGAAGGTTTCCCCAAATCAGGGAAGGTTAGCCCGAGAGTGGGCTTCAGCCAGGGAGAGATGTGAGTTCGGGACACAGCCGGCGGCAGGTCCAGGAAGAGTAGGTGCTCCTTCTTCTCTGGAGCCCGTGACTAGGATGTGGTCCTCTGGTCACCGACACACAGGCAGTGCGATTCGGGTGCACATACAAGCAGGGGACACACCACTCCACACAGCTGTGTGCTCACCACTGGCCTGACAGGTGGACCTGTCCTGTCTGAGCATCCTCTCTGTCCCCGGAGGTAGCCACCTGGCCCAGCGAGCAGGGTTAGTTCTCAGCTTGGGAAGGTTATAGAAACCCAGCCTACCGTTCAGCTGTTTTCATGTGTCTTGCTGGGGGCTGAATGTTCTGTTTTTGTTTTTTTTTTAATGTTTATTTATTTTTGAGGGGGGGTAGAGAGAAAGAGAGAAAAAGAGACACGGTACATGCTGGGGAAGAGCAGAGAGAGAGGGAGACACAGAATCTGAAGCAGGCTCCATCCAGGCTCTGAGCTGTCAGCACAGAGCCCGATGCGGGGCTCGAACCCACGGACCGTGATATCATGCCCTGAGCCGCAGCCGGACGCTCAGCTGCCTGAGCTGCCCTGTTGCCCCTGAGGACTGCACTGAAGACTCGCTCGCCACCGCCTGTTGCCCGATGTGAGAACGTGGCAGGGCATGTCCGGCGCCGTTGGACTGATGGACGTACAGATGGTGCCCAGCTTCACACAGGCGCCGGCAGCGCGGTGCCAGTAGCTTCAGAGGTGTTACTGCGGTTAAGTGTTTCGCTGGGCACGTGCTCAGTCTTCGGGATGCGCCTCTTGACTTATCTAAATGCTGACAGCTCTCTGGCATTGAATGAACTTCCGCACTGACAGTCATGCGCTCATGTGCTTACTGCCAGAACATTCCGTGCCTTTCACTCTGTTACACGAAGCAGGTGGTGGCATCAGGAGTAGTCCCTGGGTGCTGAGCACCCAGTCAGCACTGAAGGAGCACGGTGCATGGAAAACCCAACTCATAACACATTATAAGACACAATTTTCAAAACAGTAAAAGGTCCTGGGCCATTCTCTCTTCCAAAATGGTTCACACGGTGGAAAGGAAATCAAGTGCAAAATGTAAATTAGAACTATAATCATTCAAAGTTCATAATCATCTATTGGAAACATTCTAGTGAAAAGCTATTTCACTTTTTGAAACTGTTTGTTTATTTTTGAGAGAGAGAGAGAGAGAGAAAGACAGAGTGCTAGTGGGAGAGGGGCAGAGAGAAAGGGAGACATAGAATCGGAAGCAGGCTCCAGGCTCTGAGCCCGATGCGGGGCTCGAACTCCCGAACTGTGAGATCATGACCTGAGCCGAAGTTGGACCCTTAACCAACTGAGCCGCCCAGGTGCCCCTTCATTATAAATATTCTGAAATACAGGGCGCCTGGGTGGCTCAGTCGGTTAAGTCTCCGGCTTCGACTTAGGTCAGATCTCACGTTCGTGGGTTCGAGCCCCGCGTCGGGCTCTGTGCTGACAGCTATCTCAGAGCCTGGAGCCTGCTTCTGGTTCTGTGTCTCCTTCTCTCTCTGCCCCTCCCCCTCTCATGCTCTGTCTCTCTTTGTATCAAAAATAAATAAAACATTAAAAAATTTAAAAAAAATTAAAAAAAAATTCTGAAATACAGTCACATTCTCTATGGGGATGTTACAGTTAATCAGGCTAACAGGGTTCCGTAGAAGACTCATCCCTCTGGTGATAACGTTTTCCTTTGAAGAAAAAAAATACCAAGGGTTGGACTAAGAGCAACAGCCTGGTCACATGAAAGCGCCTCTCTGATAACGTAGCTTCAGGAGATAATCTTGAAAACACATTTTACTGTCAGCATCGACTGAAGGACTCACAGGCAGAGTTGAGGAGAGACCATAAGACACGGCCTGTGTACGAGGTCAGACTGCACTGCTCCTTCCGTGGCCACTGTCCTGTTCTCATTGCCTGTCCCTGGGTAACAAAGACGTTCGCATGCAGCTCACCTGTGTAGAGTCCAAACAGCGGGCGCCCACCTGGCATTAAGCGACCTTGAGAACCTCGGCACTGACCAGCGGTTCTCGGTGTTGGCGGAAGGTGATGGCATCTCCTGATGTCCAGGCTGCGCCCGCCCCAGCTCCCTCTGCATGTCACAGGGAGGGCCCGGGCCCCCCGTGTGGTCCCCCCGAGGATTCAGCTTCTGCCACCCCGTAGAGCGCTACCCCAGAGAGCAGAGTACAGCACCCGTACTCTCTCCCGGTTCCTGGGGTCCCGAGTCTCAGGGCTCGGCGGCTCTCTCACCGGCCTGGAGTCCTGTGTCGGCCACTGTGACCTCACCTGGGGCCCGTCCTGGTTGTGGGGGCGCTTAGCTGCCAGACGCTGCAGACGGGGGCCTGTTTTCTAGCAGGCCAGCGGCCTCTCTCTTCCCGGGCACCCCCTCCCTCCCTAAGGCCTGGAGCCTCTGAGGGGCTCATCGGGTTGGGTGTGGTCCCCAGGATCGACGTCTTGATGAACTCAGAGCCAGCTGATTCAGGGCCTTCATTTCACCTGAGGCTCACCTTCACTTTTCTCCGGCCAAGTCGCAGGAGACCCCGTTGTACCCCAGCCCTGCCCCCTCTCCTTGGAGAGGATTGTGCAGGTTCTCTTCGCGGACGGGAGGGGCAGGCGTGAGCAGCGGTGCCGGGGGCCATTCTGCAGAGGCCAGCAGCCTTGCATCACCCGGGAACCTGCTGGAAATGCACCCTCTGGTTCCCACCCAGACCTACTCGTCACAACCTCTGGGGTGGGGCCAGCAGGCGTCTCAGGAGACCTCCAGGCGATTCTGGGCTGGGTCCCTGGCCCTGGGTCGCTGTGGCGGAGTCTGCGCACAGAGCAACGGGTGTCCGTGACAGCTCACGTACCTCCCCAGGCTGCTGCTGAGGCTCCGCTCGCCAGGCCAGCTGTCCCCAGGGCCGCCGCTCTGCGCGGGGAGGCCTACAGGGGCCTGGCCTGAAGGCCTGAGCCTCCACGCTGAGTCCTCATCGTGGGGAAGCCGAGAGGGCCTGGGGCCCAGGCCTTTTTGCTGCATTTTGTTTGTTGATTGGGCTTTGTGCTATTCCGGTGATGAGGGCCACCGATGTCCCGCTGGACCGGGCTGGGACCCTGGCTCGTTGTTCACGGTGTGAACAAGCAAGTCAGTGTTTCCTCATCTGCGGGAGGGGGCCCATACTAGCGTCTTTGTCAGATGTTTTTGTAAAGAGCCATTGAGATAATCCTCCTGAGTACTTAGCAGAGTGCCACCAAGTGTGCTGTCAGTACCTTTTAGTTGTTACTTTGACAATACTCGAATTGGAGAAGCCTCTAGAAACCATCATGTCCCTCCATTTTATAGAGGAGGAAAATGAGAAGGCTCAGAGATGAGCCCACGGTTATGTGAGTAGTGACGGAGACTCAATCAGGCTTTAGCTCATCCTCCGTCTGTCATCCGACCACCGCTCTGTCCATCCGTCCATCCATCATCCGTTCTACCCCTCACTCTGTCCATCTGTCCCTCCCTCCGTCCGTCCAGACATCCGTCCATCTGTCCCTCCTTCCATCCATCTCTCCTTCCTCCCTCCAGTCAGCTCCCTCCCTCCTCCCTCTGTTCTTCCGTTAACCTTCCTCCTCCCTCCCCGCCCTCCCTCTGTGTTTCCATCTGTCCGTCCCTCCATCCAGTAAACGTTTAGGAACATCTGGGTGCCGGGGGTGTTCCTGGTAATTCCTATATGAAGAACCTATGCTCCTGTGCGCAGGAGTCTCCTGGCATCGTGGGATGGGGCTTCTGCATTGTCGATGGGAACGTGGGGCTCACACTGGCACTGGCGCGCACCGGGTCCCCGGGAAAGAGGACGGTGCCTCTCCAGCCTGCGTGGGGCAGGAGGCGGGTTAGGGAAGGCCGGGATCTGAGCGGACACGTGTGTAACTTTGGGCAGGGAGAGCGCTCACCGAGGCAGCGCGCCTCTGTCCAGCCGAGGCCTCGTCCTCCGGGAGGTTTGCAGGGGAGAGTCCCGGCTCCGCCCCGGTGGGATCTGCATTTTCACAAGGGGTTTGATGAGCGGGGGGGGGGGGGGTGAAGGCTGCGCCCCGGGACATGCCGGTGCCCCCTCCCTCCAGCTGCACATGTGACATAAAGACAAGTGCTTTGCAGAATTCTGATACCGAATCTGGTTTTTCTCGTCCGAGAGTGGGAGCCTCACCCCGTCTAAGTCTTGCCTGCAGCCGGTAGAACGCCAGGGCGGGCGCTTCTCACCGAGCTGCGCCCGAGACCTGGGCTTACACAGTAAACAGGAGCCGTGACGTGTTAGCAGCGACCAGGGCTCAGTTCTGGAAAGCGGGACGAGCACGATGCAGGCCAGATGGCCCTGCTTCCCTCGTCTCAACAAGAGAAAGCTCTCTGAGGAAGGAAATGTGCTCCTTGGAGCCAGCGCTCGGCGTGTCCGGCGGCGGGCGGTCTGCACTCCCCACCGAGCTCCGGCGCGGCCTCTTCCCAGGGCCCCGGCTGAAGCTCGGCACGCCTGTGCCCGGCTCCTCGCACGGCCTCGGACAGGGTGCCCTGGCCCGGCCGCTCCGGTTGGCCCCGGGCCTCCTGCGGAAACCACTGTGGCTGGAGGGTGGCCGGGCCCGCAGGTCTGTCCGGCAGTGGGCCAGTGCCCCAGGGCCGGACCCAATGGGGCGGGGCCTCAAACCCTTCCTGCCCCCCCCTCCCCCCAGGATCCCTAAGCCCCCTCTTCAGAGGGCCCCCTGGCCTTCTCCAGCTCTCAGCGGGAAGGAGATGCAGGACTGTGAACTTGTGACACAGTGACGGTTTATTTTTGCCAAAAAGTCAGTCCTGTAATTAAAGCAAAGCACAATCACTAAAGACACCCCACCAAACCCAACTACTCTTCCCACTCGATATGCTTGTTTGTTTGTTTTTAATTTTTTAATGTCTTATTTATTCTTAAGAGAGAGAGAGAGAGACAGAGAGCACAAGTCGGTGAGGGGCAGAGCGAGAGAGGGAGACACAGAATCGAAAGCAGGCTCCAGGTTCCGAACTGTTAGCACAGAGCCTGACGCAGGGCTCAAACTCACAAACCATGAGATCATGACCTGAGCTGAAGTCAGAAGCTTACCTCCCTGAGCCCCCCAAACACTCTGGATACACTTGGTTTGAATCTTCATTCCAGATCTCACTCTGGAATTCTCGATCCACATTTCTGTTACCTGACGTGGGACATTTTGAGTTAGTGGCTGGCTGTCACCCCAGATCAGTTCAAGGAAAACTCCTGCCTTTCTACTGCAAAGCTGTTTCCTCTATTTTCGATGGCTGCCTTTCTAGTTGAGTGGGGTCCTGTGAGGCCCCTCACACACCTTCCCTTCCTCGTGCTAATCACCACTCACCCCCTCCCAACTCTTGTCAATGATAGGGCTCCACCTCTAGGAGAAGCCAGAGTTTATTTTATCGTGGACTGTTTTCTCCCGGGCTTCTTGCAGAGCACGTACCAACTGTACCAACTGTAAAGAAGTAGGAGAGACACACACCTCCGCGCCCCCCCACCCCGCCACCATTTGCAATTCGATTCCATGCTTCTTTCTCCTCTGACTTGTGCCTCGAGAAGGTTCCCTGCAGTCTGCTTCTCAGTGGGAAATGCCTCCGAGTGGTCCCCCTGCCCTCCATCGGGGCCTCGCCTTCCAGCCGCCAGCCCCCTGCCCCTGTGGGCCGCCCTGTGCGGAGCCCTGCGGCCTCTGTGCTCCCCGTCCCGGCGGAGGCCTCTCCCGTGTCCCCTTGACACTCTGTGACCTGTGCCCTCTCTCCGGGTGGTTGTGCCAGGGCCTTGTCACATGCCCGTCGCCTGGAATGTCACCCTGGACCCTGGGTCCCCTGAAGCCCCCACCCCCTCCTGTCCCACACGCCTCTGTCTGCGGGAGAGAGGCCGCGATGCTGCAGGTGGCTGGCTCCGAGGTCCTCTGCCGCCTGGGGCCCTGGCGGACCCCTTCCTCACGCCACGCGCCCCGGCCCGGCTCCCCAGACCACCTTGCCGAGGGGCGTGTTTGCCTCCATCCCCCCAGCACCTGCTCTGCCCCGCGTGGTGGATGGAGCCTCAGTAGATGTTTGCCGAGTGAGTGAGTGTGTTCTAAGCCTTGTGTGAGCGGATGTGATACGTCTTCTGTGCTCACCCGCTCTCCGCCCGCCTCGCCCTTGTCAGAGCCACACTAATAACCCCGATCTGTGCCCCACAGGTGGCTTGGCGGACTGGCTGGGGCCACTGCTGTCCACAGGAACCTGCTGGGGCTCGCGGATCTGTGGTCCGCGAAGGCGCCGGGTTGCGGCTTTGCAGCTGCTAGCCTCCCCCAGCGATCGAATGAGACCCCGGGTAACAAGGCAGTACTGACCTGCGCTGGGAACACCCATCGGAGGCATTGACCTGAAAACGAAATGTTGACCAGCATAAGGGCTACGGTCAATACTTCACCTTGAAGGGCAAGACGCTTGGATGGCTCCCAGAAATATGTGTTCTCGCACACGTCGTAAGAGTCTTTGCTAGCGGTCCCTGAGAAATGGTGTGTGCGCTCAGGACCCTCAGCGAGAGTCAGCACCTTGCGAGGAAGTCCCCGGAAGGGAAGCTGGGGTAAGTGTCCCGCCCCTCCTGCCCCGCCCCCGCCATGAGGACTGCGCTGTCTACCTTCGCCTCCTGGCCACCTTGGGGGGACGCCTGGTGCTTTCTGCTTTAAGAGCGCAGGGTGAGGTACTGGGGCAGCTAGGATGGTGCCCACTCGCCTAGAGCCCCTGGGACAAGTACGAAAGTGGGTCACTTCCAGTTCAAGGTGATGCTGTATCCAGACCGTTTACCTTGAGACAGCATGCGCGTGCGTGTTGGCAGCCTGAGCAGGCGACGGCGGGGTCCAAGCTCCGTGAGGGTGGACGTCGGGGCTGTGGCAGCCAAGGGGGCCGGCGGGCTCTGCGGAGTCTCCCAGGACGTGCTGTCCCGTTGGCTTCGCGGCTGCCTGGGTGGGGGCAGCTCTGGATGGCGAGCTGCAGACCCCGTCGGAACTCAGCACTGCGGGTGTGCGGCCACCGTGGGGATGTCCCCTCCCGGGTCTTTGCCCCCGACTTTCCCTACGCTGAATTCATTCCTCGGTTTTGCCTTTTCTGGCCCCAACCTGCCCACCAGCACTGAAGGAGACTGCTTAGACCGCACGCTGTTCTCAGTGCAGGGCAGCGCCCCGGGTGGGGCAGGGGTCATTAGCCTCTGGTGCTTCTCCAGTCGCTGCCCCGATGGGGAGGGCACTGCTGGCAGCATCACCAGACCTTGTGTGGCACACGGGACGGTTCACATGAGGAAGCAGCGTCCCCTGTCACACGCATTCCATCAGGAAGGTGAAAACCCTGTTTCCAAGTGCCTCCCCCTGCACCAACTTCTTTTCCATGGCGTTTTCCAAAGCATTTCACACACGTTTAGTAATGCTAGCATTTTCAGAAATGCTTAAAATAAGGGAGGGATACTCCTTTATGCTCTTTGAAGCTTGACCAAAAGCTGGTCTCTTTCCAAAGCCCCTCACTGATGAGAACACCACTGGCATCTGAGTCACTGGCATTCGACCCTCGTGACCGTCACTCTCACAGCAGTGCTAACGTCAGCACAAGTGTGGGGTGGCATCAGGATGCCTTTGGGTGTAATCCTGTCTGGGGACTTACTGGCGAGACACATGCTGTTTCTCTAATGATCGCGCCCCTTTAACTGTGTTGGGACATTGCGTTGGTATTTGAACCTACGTGTATGGGTGGATTTTAGTAGCGCTCCTTCCTCCTCCCGTAGCGCGGGAGACGATGAAACGCGAACAGAGAAGGGCCTTGGCTCTGAGTGGGATGGGCCCACTGAGTCCGCATGCGCCACCTGCCGGCAGGGCGCCCGCTGCTTCCTGGCCCCGAGCCCGTGCAGCCCCGCTTCCTGGAACCTAGAGCCTGACATGGGCCTGGATCAGGCCAGACACGACTGCTGGGATTGGACTCACTTTTAGGCTTCTCGTAACTTCACTCAACACTCGCTCATGTCTCTTTGCTTCAACCCCCTTCTCCATTCTCATCTAAATGTGTGAAGTGACATTTGCTATGTATATACGTGTGTGTGTCATATGTGTATACGACGTTTGTCATGCTACATATGACATCACACAGCCAATCCACTCCCTCCTATTAGGTCTGCCTGTGGTCACACACGTTCCTATGTGACTTGTGCACAGAGTCTCCCTCTTGCCTTTATCTGTAATTTTAAGCATTTATTCTCTATTCTCGTTGGCTGTATGCAAATTATGCCCATTCTAAGAAATATCTAGGTTTATGTTTATTACCTAATTCAGAGCTTTATTTTATTTATCTATTTTTTAATTTTTTAATGTTTATTTTTGAGAGAGAGAGACAGAGCATGAGTGGGGGAGGAGCTGAGAGGGAGGGAGACATAGAATCTGAAGCAGCTCCAGGTCTGTGGTTCCTAAAGACGCAGTGGCGGATGTAGCCCCCATTACTGAGCTCACGGGAGAAGCGGGCTCTGTGTGGGACCCGCTGTGTGGGACCAAGCATTGGGGGCTCAGGGACACACAGTAGACACCTTCGATCTCTGTGGAGAACAGCCCCACAGACTTGAAGACCCAGCGAATTGTGAGAGTGCGCCTGGACTGGCATGCCGGAGACTGGCAGATGTCTTTCAACCATGCAGTCTAGTTGGCTCATGTTCGGGGTGAAGGTCACACTGCTAGTGAGGAATGAGAAATGAGACGGATCCCGTGCCGTCTGGCCCCGAGTTTACACTGCGTTCGCTCTTCCATGCTGTTTCCTTCTGTCTGTTCATGTGTGTTATTAAAACACACATGGGTTCTCAGCATGAGAACTTTATTGTGAACGTGGTGGGTGTGTCAGAGACTCTCCTTGTGCTCAGGAAATACACACCCAGGCGTGACCAGGTAAAAATGCACGCTGTTTGCAGCCTCGACTCAAGAGACTCAGGGCAGAAAGCCATCTCTCGCTCTCTTTCTGGAATCTGTCTATCTATCTGGATTGTATATTATATATGTCTGGATTATACAGAAGGGTATCTGCCTGTGTATGTATATCACAGACCCGGAGACGTACACGTGCACGCAAAGACAGAGACGGAGAGATCTCTCTGTGCGTGCACAGACAGATCAGACAGACAGACCTGGATCTAGATGCATACCTGTGTGTCCACCTGATGGGGGCAGACGGACCGGTTGGCTTAGTCACTTCCTGTAACGGTTAGTACTTTTCAGACCGTTCTGACATGCAGACGTCCTCTGTTCTAAGTGAACCCTCTCGGAGGGTAGGACAGGTGCGTCGTCTGTTTTTCCTCCTGGCTGAACGGCTCGCTGGGACACACCGGCTAGCTGGAGACAGGGCCGACCTGTGAGGAGGGCCCTGGTGTTCCGTCCACTGCTGTCCATGTTCGGCCAGTGGAGGCCACGCTGCGTTCCGTCAGAGCGAGTCTGAGGTGGGACCTGTCCGGCCGTCCCTGACCGGGAGTGTTCTGTGAGGCAACTGCGGGAACAGTGCCCACGGGGAGCGTTGTCAGCCACGGGGAGCGTCGTGCCAAAAAGAAAAGGCTTCTGTCAGGAAAACGGTCCCCCAGGTGCCCTGACCCCCTCCCCCGCAGCGGATGGTTGTTGGATTCCCCCTGAGTCAGTGCTCACTGAGCGCATGTGGCAGCCCGGGGCTAGACGCTGGGGTGCGAGAATGGGGGACACTTCAACCTTTCTTCAGGTGTTTGACGCCCAGTAGGTGAGGGCCTCGTCATGGGCTAAAAGTCCCCGAGTCCCCATCCCACTGCCTTTGCCGCAGTGTGACCCAAACTCAGTAAGCGGTGGGCTGTGAGTCGGCCTGATGCACACACTCGTGTTGCCCAAACCCAACACTGACACTAAAGCATCACACAGCTTTGCACGTGTGGTCAGGTGAGGAGGGTCCCACGGGAGTAGTGCACGTCCCATGTGACTTCCTAGGAGGAGGACGTTTGGGTTTGGACAGAGACTCAGGGGAGAAGCCACGTGGCCAGGGGGCCACACCGGAAGCTGGGGACGTAGGAAGAGGCGTGGGAGGCTTTGAGGCCTGCGTGTCGGGCCTCCGGCCTCCGGAAGACACGTTGCGGTAGTTAAGCCTCTTGGTTTCGGCAGTGAGTTGTGACCGCCTGGGAAACGAGTTAACACCGCCACAGAGTTTTAAACAGGATGAGAAACGTGACCCTATTTGCCTTTTTGAGAAAACCCAAGTGCTGTGGAAAAGGAAGGCGGGGACCAGGTTCAGGGGCCTTTATACCAGCCCTGGGGGCGTGGGAAGCCGGGGGCGGCCCTAAACCTGCCGCCCGCCGCTCTGTTCGACTCCAGGCCTGGCTGGGCGTCCAGTCTCTGCTTGGTGGCCGGACGGGCCTTCAGACCGGCTCACGCGCCCCTCCCCGCAGCGGCCCGCTAGTCTCCTCGTGGGCTGCTCTGGGCCGTGTCACCTCCTCCTTCCCTCCGTCATTTCACTAGAGCTGTGTTGTGTGAGCGCTTCTACTAGGAGCGTGTGCCGAGCAAGCCCGGGTTCTGTCTTTTGGTGTTAAATCTGGTTTCACCAGTGAACCCATGTAGTGGTTCTCTTAGTGCTTCTAGAGGCTCTGAGTCGCCCCCGCGGAGTTGGCGCTGCCTGGAGACACTGGTTGTCACGGCGGGCGGGACGGCGTGCCGAGGGTGTCTGGTTGGTAGAGCCGAGGGATGGCGGCCGTGCCACAGGCGCAGGCCAGGCTGGAACGGCCGAGAACGTCGGAAGTGCTGGGTCACTTCCCTCCGAGCTTGCGCTCTCTCGTCACAGAGCACCTCCCTTGGGTGTGAGCGCGAAGCGAGCAATACACAAGGGCACGAACAGCAGTGCCTGGCGTGGGTCCTCACGTGGAGGCCTGTCCCCACGCCCCTGGGTCCGCGCGGCGCCGGCACCGACCCTCCACCCGCAAGTGACCCTGGCTCACGGTGCGAGTGTCCTGCCGCCTTGCTGTGTCCGCCTCCCATCGAGCGCTGACCCGGGTCGTACTCAGTCTTCGTTATCAGAGGGGACTGACGTCTTTCGTCCCCCAGGCCTCCCCTCCGTCTGCACCTGCTTGTCCTCCCTCTCCCTCTGGCCCATGGCTACCAATGCCTCTGACTCGAGCTCGGCCAGGCTCCCCACATCTGGATGGGAACTCCCCAGCCGCCATGCTTCTGTCCCTCTGTCCTGGTCCCTGGCTGCCACAGGCCACTGACTCCTCAGCCGTCCACCTCCCCTGCTTAGTGGCTGGCGCAGTGGGGACAGATTCTGCTGCTGTTCTGCACGTCACTGGTTCTCAGCCCTCGGGGCCCCGCGTGGCACGTGGTCGGTACCGAGCAGATGTTGGCCCAATGAGTGAAGGGCTGACTGACCACCACAGGTCCGCTGTCATGGTCCAGACATGGCCGGCCTGGAGATGCAGACAGAGCAGGGAAATGTCCGATCTGGAATGGGCCGGGCAGGGGGTCCGCCACCTCTGTTCCCCCCTCCCCTGCCTGTGTGGGTTCCTGGCACCACAGAGGAGAGTTTGTCGTGCCTGAGGCGTGAGATGGCTCCTTCTTCTCATCTTCCAACCACCCAGAAGTTGTTTCCTTTAGCTCTTTTGACTGGTGGTTCTGTTACGTTGTCCCGTTACTGGGTGCTAAGTGTGAAGAATTCCTGTCCCCAAACA
>NC_043703.1:1715893-1741393 GCF_006229205.1 Suricata suricatta | reverse complement strand
GTGGGGGGGGCAGCTGGCTAGGAGGGTGCAGGGGGGGCAGCTGGCTTGGACGGTGTGGGGGGGCAGCTGGCTAGGAGGGTGCAGGGGGGGCAGCTGGCTTGGAGGGTGCCGGGGGGGGCAGCTGGCTTGGAGGGTGCGGGGGGGGCAGCTGGCTTGGAGGGTGCCGGGGGGGCAGCTGGCTTGGAGGGTGCAGGGTGGGGAGGAGGGGAACTTGGGCCCACCGGCGCAGGGCCAGGGAGGCGCAGACGTCGGGCAGGAGCCGCACGGCCTGTGGGCCGGGGGGTGGGGGGGGTGCTATGTGGCTGCACGAAATGGGCAAGCCACGTGGGGCTGCACTTCCTCGCAGGGTAAGACGTCTGAAGACAGGCAGCTCTCAGCACTCGCTAGCTGTTTGAAGGCCCAGCAGCGATTCAGCCTGCTGACCTTTGTCCCCATGGCTGGCTGCCAGGCGGCTATAGGAAGACCCCTCTGCTCAGATGTCATCTCCGCTGTCAGGCTGGAGGAAGGGTGGCCGGGGCGGGGCTGGCGCCGGGTCCTCGTGTGGGAGGAAGGCTGCGTCTTCTGACGCCCTGGCCGGCCTCCACTCTGTCCCGTGGCCGGAGGGGGTGCTGCGGCCGCGCTGGGTGGCAGGGCGTGGAGAGGACCCCTGAAGTTCAGAGCTCTGTCCGCCAGAGGGGCAGTGCCCATCGCCCTGCTCCGGCTGCAGAACGGGTCGAGAGAGCAGACCGAGGCTGGACCAGGGGAGCCTCGGCTCCCCTGCCAAGCGGCCAGGCTCCGTAGAGGGTGTGGGACCCGTCGGAGGAATTCATCTGGGGGGGGGGGTGTCCTTTAGAAAAGTACTTATTTTTTTTAATTTTTTATTTAAAAACTTTTCAAAATGTTTTTTATTTATTTTTGAGAGACAGAGAGAGACACTGCGAGGAGGGGACGGTCAGAGAGAGAGAGGGAGACACAGAAGTGAAAGCAGGCTCCAGCTGAGCTGTCAGCACAGAGCCTGACGCGGGGCTCGAACCCACAAACTGTGAGATCATGACCTGAGCTGAAGTTGGATGCTTAACCGACTGAGCCACCCAGGCGCCCCAAAAAGTATTTATTTTTAAAAGATGTTACTTTTGGGGTGCTTGGGTGGCTCAGTCGGTTGAGCATTTGACTTCAGCTCAGGTCATGATGTCATGTTTCATGGGTTCAAGTCCTGCATCAGGTTTGATGTCAGCGCAGAGCCTGCTTGGGTTTCTGTCTCCCTCTCTCTCTGCCCCTCCCCCACTTGTGTACGCGTGCTCACTCTCTGTCTCAAAATAAATAAATAAAAAAGAAATACTTTAAAATAAAAGATTTTACTTTTAAATAATCTCTATTTAAAAGTTGAAACTTACAACCCGAGATCGAGAGCCTCACTGTAGCGATGGAGCCACCAGGCCCCCTTGGGGAGAGCTTACTTTAGAAGGAGGGTCTGCAGCCAGTTTGGGAGCAGAACGAGCGGGGCAGGAGCAGAGGCAGAGAGAGAGCCGGGGAGCCCCGGCAGCAGCCCAGCGGGGGCTCAGGTGTGGCTTCAAGGAGCAGCGTGGAAGCGGAGAGCACCGAGGACCTGGTGCCCAGGATGCGGGGTTGGGGGTGATGGCGCTGCGTCGGAGGGGACAGTGTTGGGCTTAGCTCCGGGCTCTTGTGGGGGCACCAGTGAGGCCCCAGGTGGCCCCCAGTTCAGGTTCCGCCGCAGTCTGCAGCACACACAAATACACAGGGTCTGTCTTCCCCAGTTTCAGGGTCTGGTTTGGGCACCTTGTGGAGCGTGAGACGCCCCTTCTCTTTTTCTACCCGCATCGGGGTGGTTAAAAAGAGCAACTGTCCTCAAGTCTTCGTGAGTCTCAGGAGTGGCATCCAGCTCACTCGGGAGAAGTACATCCTCCAGAAATAGCAGGTTTGGCAGGGAAGCCGGGGGAGGTCCCGGGATTCTATAAAACTAGTGTTCACTTTACATAAAATGTCAAGTTGGTCTTTAAATAGCAGTCTCTGAAGCACAAGCCATTTTATTATCCATTAAGTCATTTAGCATCCACTATACAGGTTTTCAAAGTTATTTTCCCCAGAGGGGTGGCTGATACGCCGTCTGCTTGCGGAAGGGCGCCGAGGGGAGAGGGGAGAAGCCGCGAGGAAGAGCCTGCCAGCAGCCTCTTTAAGCGTCTGCTTGACGATTTCGAGAAAAATGCCGACATGAAATTTGAGACAAGGAGCTGTGTTTGGTGCAGCTCTGCGAGGCTCGCTCTGCTTTGCAGCCTAGTGATTTCTGTCTCGGACCCCTGCGGTCCTGAATCCGTCACCCGCTGCCACTCTGACCGGGACCCGCATCAGGCACAGATTGTGGGAGAGAAGCCGAGGCCGCTGAGAGCCCCGTCTGGCTGGCGAGGCGGAGTCCGCACGCGGACAGTGACCCGGATGCTCTCCGGACCGCGGATACTCGCTGCTGCACCTGCAGGCCGAGCCGTGCGTCATGTGAAAATGCCAGGCTAGGCCTGCACCCTCCTCCAGGCACGCCCCCCCCCCCCCCGGGGGCGTCCCCAGGCGGGCAGCTCCTCTAGCTCTTCCCCTGCAGCTGAGCCCCAGGGAGAGTTAAATGTGCGCTGCGTCTGGCTCGCCCTGGAAGGCCCAGGAAGGCCCAGGGTCCCCTGATACGGCCGCGAGGGGCCCGTGTGTGTTCCAGGATGTGGCAGCCTTGCGACATCGGGTGAAGGTGGCCTGCGAGGACGGCTCCTGTCACCGGGATGCGTGTGGCTCCCCAGGGGATGCGTGTGGTTTGGAAGAGGACTTCTCAGGAGGTGGAGTGCTTTTTTTTTTTTTTAATGTCTTTTATTTATTTCTGAGAGACAGAGAGAGACAGTGCGAGCAGGGGAGGGTCAGAGAGAGAGGGAGACACAGAATCCGAAGCAGGCTCCAGGCTCTGAGCCAGCCATCAGCACAGAGCCCGACGCGGGGCTCGAACCCATGAACTGTGAGATCATGACCTGAGCCGAAGCCGGCCGCTTAACCGACTGAGCCACCCAGGCGCCCCTTTTTAAGTTTATTGAAAAATAAGTGAACCCAGGAGATTATGACCTGAGCTGAGTTCAAGAGTCAGAGGCTTAACCCACGGAGCCACCCAGGTGCCCCAAGGTGGAGTGCTTTGAATTCCTTTTGTGGAGGATCGAACACCAAGGTCAACCACGGCGCCGTGCCCATTGGGTAGGGCGGCTCCGTTTCGCCGGGGGTGGCCTCGTGGCTCTGAGCTGGTCTGCCCGGCTGCTCTAACCTTCAACGCGGGCAGCCGGGGACCTTGCTTTCCTAACATCGTTCCTGGGATTGTTTGTCCCTTCCGACCCTACTTGGCTCTCTGAAAGTTGAAGCTGTTTTGTTGGGGGGCTTCCTTGGACCAGTCAGGCGTGGGTTTTCTGGGGTGCACTAGCTCTGGGTGCTGTAACAAAATAGCACGGATTGGCTGCTTGTCAACGGCAGAAACTGAAGAGCCAGGCCTGGCTGATTTGGCGTTTGGGGAGGGCTCTTCCTCGTGCAGGGCCACCCTCTCCTTGTGTCCTCACTTGGTGGAGGTGAAGAGATCATCTCTCTCCGTGTCTCGTCTCTAAGAGCACTAACCCCGCTCGTGAGTGCTTCACCCACGTGACCTGACAGAGACCATCACATCCCAGTCTGCATGTGTGAGTTCTGGGGAACACAAACAGTCTGTAACACGAGAGTAAAATTCAAGATATTTAACCACTCGTATGCCATGGCGATAAGCGGACAGAATAAGCGTGTCCCCTGTCAGCCAAGGGTCGCCCTGGGGTTTTGGGGTGGCCAGTGCAGCAGGGCGTGTGCAGGGACCCAAAGGTGTAGCTGTCCACCAAGTCCCGGGCACTACTTCAATAGCTTAACATCTGACACACCGCAGCCACTGTTTACCGGATGAATATCAGCTTAATTAGCTTGACGTTCATGAGTCTGTCCTACGTGGTCTCCCTTTCCCTGCTGCTCAGAAACCTGAGAATTCCACGGTCACCTTTAGTTCCGCTGCGGGACTGGAGGGCGCATTTGTGCCCAGGATAGGCTACTTCCACTGCCCAGGAAGGCAGTGTCTCAGCTCCTGCCGGTTCCCTGTGACCTGGAAACTTCTCGACTTCATATCGTCTTCCCAATAAAACAACACACTGTTTCTTACTCTAAATCCTGCAACTCAGCACCTCTTCCTGAGGACTTGAACCTGTGGACTTCCCCACGGACCTGGACACCTGCTGTGTGCCCATCCTGTCTTTGCGGGGCCATGTCCCCGTGTGGAATGCCCTCTTCCCACCTGCAAGTGTCCCAGCCTGCTTACTGTTTACGGCTGAGCTACAGGTCACCGCCCCCCCCCCCCCCCCCCCCCCCCCCCCCCCCCCCCCCCCCCCCCCCCCCCCCCCCCCCCCCCCCCCCCCCCCCGTCCATCTCCTTCCCTCTCCTAAGTCTTCACTGCGCCTCTCACAGATGCATCGCGTCCCAGTGTGGGTGGCTGCACACCTGTCTCCGGGCCAGGCTGTGACGTCTCCGAGCCTGAGGTCCTGGCATAGATCTCCATGTTTTCCGAGTGCCTCCGGCACTGTAAGGACGTTTGATATCGTGGTGACCTGAGGGAAGTTCCTGGCGTTTGTCGGAGGCAGACGATTTGCTGATCTTTTGCACCCCTGAGTTCACTAGAGTTTTACAACAATCTGTAAGCCAAGTTGGTTATGAGGTTTATACACTGGGTAAAATTTATAATCTAAGTAGGTTGTAGGAATAGATTGCAGAATTGAATGGAAACAGCCAGTATTAATGATTTCACGAATCTTTGATAAATCTGAAGGGTCGTGTCAACTGTGATCCTGGTTTTAATTCAACAAATTGTGAAATGAACACCCATTTTAGCTTTTCTCCTAAATAAATAGCTCTAGGTTGACGGGGCTGAGCTTTCTGTCACCCCCGTCCCATATGGGAACCCAGCACAGCTGCAGGGATACACAGCTGGCTCAGGTTTCCAAGGGGCTTTCAGCTTATTTGGGGAGATAGGGGAGTAAACCTGTGAGACCCCAAGTGCTCGGTTACCTCTTGCCGTGTAATCAACCCAGACCGCAGCCCTCTCCCGTGCTCCTGCAGGTGGACCGGCTCTGCCGGGGCGGGAGGAATCCCTCTGCAGGGCTCACTTGGAGCCATTTGTGCGGTCATAGTCAGAAGGCGCTGGGGTCATTACATCCTAAACATCGATGCTGGGATGCGGGGCCTGCCCTCTCCACGTGATGCCCATAGGGAGTCCCTGGTCTTTCCGGTAGGAGTTGACTGTTTACTCAGTGGTTGGGAACTTCCACACACTGTGTTCCAAGAAGAGGGCCGGACGTGCTGGTCCTCTTAGCAGCGAGGCCTGAACCTGGCAGTGTCATTCTAGCGCATTCTGCTGGTTCATGGACCTCAGGTCCAACCCAGACTCAATGTGAGGGGTCCAGCCCAGGAGGCATGGCCATGGGCCACCTTTGGAGATGAGCCAGCGCACAGAGCAGTGGGTGGGTTTTAGGAATGTGCACGGGCTGTCCTGGGAGCCCAGAGGAGCCCAGGTTCAGGGCAGAGACGGTTTCTGCAAGATAATGAATCTAGAGCAGATGTGGGTTTTTTTTGCAATAAATTAGATTTAGCCAAATGAAAACAGAATACTCAGTGAGTGAGTGAAGTAACAAGTGAACGAGCAGAGTTAGAAACAAAATACGGGGGTTTTCTATAAAAAAAACTTTGGGTAGGAGGCGTGGAGATAATATGGGAGGCGCTTTGAGATGTGCAGACAGGGAATGGAAGGGTCACTCGTCAACATGGAAAACGTCTGTCTTTTCACCACCCAGTTGGCCTCGCATCACTGCTGAAATCACGCGGACGCACGCAGCCCACCAGCACCGCACCTGTTTAGCTTTGTCCCAGAGGTTCTGGCCAGTGAGGCAGGGCAGAAGAAGGAAAGAGGCAAACAGTTTCAAGATAGAGAAGATAATGTTGTCATTTCAGGTTAAGATTACCTAGAAAACCCAAGAGAACCAATGGAGAACTCTTGGCATGATGACTGAGTAGGGTCAGGGGGCCGGTCACAGACTAAACGTTGAGACGTGGAGAGCGTTCTTCCACACCAGTGGCCGTCAGCACAGCGGGAAGACGTTCTGCCCACGCAGCCACGGCTGCGCAAGTTTACCTGAGGGCTAGCAGGGCAAGAACTGAATAGGACCTAACTGAAGAAACTGTAACTCTGCTGTAAGACAGAAGAACACAAGAAACGTTTCAGTGATTGGAGGGACACGCCTGTCCCAGCTGGAAGAACCTGACACCGTACAGGTGTCATGCTTGCTCACGGTGACTTGAGAAGGGCTAAGGCGATTCCTGTAAGACCCAATGGGCTTTGTCTTAGGACATGAGATGTCGATCGTTCTTGATCTTGAGGTTCTAAGTTTGAGCCCCACGTTGGGTGTAGAGATCACTTGAAATAAAATTGTAAAACCCGAGAAACTTATAGAAACCCATGAAATAGCAGCAACATCAGCTATTCACACAGATCATAAAGCTGTAATGCTCGCGATGGTGTTTGGCTGCCGTAAGAGCAGATGGGCAGATCAAAAGCCAGAAATGAAAACTGCCACGTGGACTCAGATATATAGTTAGTACATGATAAATGTACTATCTCAGTCAGCGAGAAGGAAGAGGAGTAGTCTCTATGGAATGCTGAAATAATTGGTTAACTGTTTGGAGGCAAAAAGTTAATTACCGAACTTCATATACCATTCCCAGTAAACAGGGCAGTGAACGAGTAAATGTAAAATAATTAAATCATTCAGTAAGGAAAAGGAAAAACAAATGACTATATAATCTTCGGATGCGGAGGCTTTTTTTTTTTTTTTAACACTAAAGGAAGCAAAGTAATTTTGAGAGATTTGACAATAATAACAAAAAAGAAATAGTTCTGTGTTTCTCAAAATACATGCAAATTAACATAAAAACGACAGACCAGGTGAAAATATTTGCAACAAAGGTGAAGCCGTGGCGTATTTGGTCCACCGCATGCAGGGATCCCAGGGCGAGGAGGTAACATAACCTGGTAGAAAACCCGAAGATAACTTGGAGAAGCCGCAGTACAAACGGCTGGCGTCTCCCTCGGAAGGTTCCGTTTCTCCAGCAGCTAAGAAGCACTCGTTACATGAGGGTGTCATTTCATCTGTTCACTGGCAAAGACAAGCGTGGGCGCGGCTGGCGCTGAGAAGGGAGGACAGGGGCACCGCAGGAGGCTCGGGCGGAAGGCAGTGAGCATTTTGGAGTGTAGTCTGACCTCAAGAGTCGTATGAAGTATAAATATGTGTTGCCTTTTGACCTACCAATGTCTTATCATGGAATTTATCATAAGAGGAGAATCAATAATTTGCAAACTGTTGATACAGGAATGCAGTCAGCGTGTTCTAATTGTTAAAAATTAAGAACAGCCTAAACACTCACTTTAGGACATGTGAGCTGTGACATCCATAAAGTGCTACACTGTCCAGCCGTTAGAAGTTACTGTTTGGAACATGAAAAGGCATCACAACATGTGCACGACAAATGTCAAAGCGAAGCAAAGAGCAGTGAACAAGCGGCAGCAGCAGCACAAAGTCGGGAGGCCGATGCGTCAACGCGGCGTCCCAAACGTCCTTGCTCTCCACCTGCTCACCTGGACGAGGAGCTGAGGTTAGGTGCGGCCGAGGACAATAGTTTTGTTTCCTTTTTGTACTTTCTGGAACTTTCCAATCTTCTCCAATGGACCTGTGTCCCTTTTCTTTTTAATCCAAGTGGAAAACGGGGCTTGAAAAACAGAGCAAATGCATGTGAACTGCGTTGCTGAACTCCCGAATTGCTTAGACGTGGACTTCAGTCCTGCTTTGGGGAGTCCCAACTCTTGCCTCCTGCTGTGTCCTTTCCAGGGACCTCAGGGCTGACAAACGCAGCAGGACAAAATCAGCTGTACTTGATGCGCTTGTCGCTCCGGCTGCTGTAACGATGCAGTGCGGACTGGGCGGCTTGAACTACTGAAATCTGCGGTCTCGCATCCGGAGGCTGGACGTCTGAGATTGGGGGGGCCGGCGTGGCTGGGTTCTGGGGGCGTGTCTTCCCGGTGTGCTGCCGGCGGCCGCTCGCCGTGCCCTTGCTGCAGAAGGGGCCCTGGCGGCTCTCCGGGTCTCCTTTCTTAAGAGCGCCGATCGATGGCACGCAGGGACTCACCCCCCTGACCGAAGCACCCGGCGTGGGCCCTCCTGCACCATCACACTGTGGTCGGGGTCTCCACACAGATCTGGGGGTGCAGACATGTAGACCACGGCGCCAGACTGAAATGTGATGCACCGTTTGCGGTGGGGAATGGAGGAAACTGGAAACTCAGGACCAGCGGGTAAATGGGAGGTGCGGTGTGATAGGTGTTTCCAGGTTTCTGCCACTGGGAAGCGCAACGCTCTGGATTTTCACCGCCTGTCAGCATCTCTGGCACGTTCTGGAAGCAGGGCTGCTGAGAAAGCCTGTCTGAGCTCAGAGAAGCTCTTTTCTGGGGCCCGTCTTTGTGGAGGGTGGCTTCTCCCAAAGCCGGCTCCTCAGTGGTCTCCGTGGTTAGTGAGGAGTAATCACGGCGAGGAGCCCCCAGCTCTTGATCTAAGTAACAGGTCCTCTTTTTCTGTTTAAAATCATGTGTGGTCGATATCGAGTGAGGCCAACACGGTCTTTTTCCCTCCAGGTTTCCTTCTTTATGTTGTTCAGAGGGAGTGACTTTCAGCCTCACGCCCCTCGTGCGAGGCGCAGGGGTGCGTCTGCTGTAGATGCTGTGTGCGCAACAGCAGCGGAGTGTGTAATTACCCTCCAGCGCGCTGAATACAAAGGAGGAGAGGCTCAGGGGTCGAGAGGTAAATTAGGAATATATAGTTTTTGACATCTTTTAAAAGTATTAGGAAGGAAGACAGGGAGGGAATGAGAGAGGGAGGAAGGGAGAGAGAAGGAGGGGAGGAAGGGAAGGAAGGAAATAAGAAAGGAAGGAAAGAGGGAAGGAGGGAGAGGGAAAGAAGGAAGGAGGGAAGGAAGGGGGGAAGAAAGGAGGGAGGGCAAGGAATCCCTAACAAATCAAGATGTCTTGGCAATGACTTTGCATTAGAGTTGCCTGTCTCCTTCTCAAGAATTCAAATGAATTTTGAGAATCCCCTTAGAAGTGACAACCCAAAGTGTAGGAAATGATAAACGGCTTTGGCCTCGGTAATTTTTATTAAGCACTAAATGTCACATTTAACCTGCATTACTGAAAGCAATTACCCGTGTATCAACAGTCAAGCAGCGCCGAGCCTCGCCTGGAGCGGCGCGTTCGGCTCCATCTGGGAATAAGGATTTTCAATTAGGAGGCAAATAGCTGCAGAGGGGCCGGGGTCCTCCAGCGGCTCCCAGAGGGGCCCGGGGTAGTGTTCCCAGCGAGTCATCGCTGGCAGTGTCAACAGATCGTCCCCAGCCATCTGCTGCCAGAGCGGCGCCTACTTTATCAAATCTCAATATTTACAGACGCTGATCAGCTCGTGGGACCAGGATGGCTCCCTGCCAGGGAGTTCTGGGAGCTTCGGGGAAGGTGTGTTTCAGCAGGCTAATTAATTTACAAGCACCTGTGTCAGCGCCGGGAGCTGTTAGCGCAGCGATGAGCCGCAGCCCGGGAGGGGGACTTGATCTCGGCTAAATTGATTTCAATTGATTTTAATTTGCTGATGGCACAGTTGTAGGTTGAACATAAGCATAGCCCGAGGGCCCTGTTTTTTTCCCCTTTCTGGAGTGAGCCTTGCGGATGGCTCGTTTCCTGGCCCTGCCGTGGAGCCAAGCAAAGCCGGCGGCGCAGCCTGTAGGCACCGAGGGCTCCGCCGCCTCTCGAAAGCGGTATTGACCGCATCTAATCCGCGGTTACCCGCGGGGCTCCCAGGCAGACCCGGATTTCAGAGAAACAGCGGATAATTTGTCAGCACACAGGGGTCCTGTGGGGACACTGTTATTTGTCTATCTGAAATGCAGGTTTAACCATGTGGCCCGGGCTTCACCTGCCGAATCTGGCAGCCCTGCTTGGGGGCTGCTGCATCGCAGAGCAGTGGGCGTCCCCTGCCTGGGGGGGTCTCCTCCGCGGTCCAGACATTCTTGTCGTGGAAACTTGGTTTTTCTTAATATGTATATGTATATATATTTAAATATTTTTTTCATTTTAGAGAGCACGAGCAGAGGAGAGGGGCAGTGGGGGAGAACAAGAGGGAGGGAACAAAACACAGAGAGACAGACAGACAGACAGACAGACAAGCAGGCTCCATGCTCAGCACAGAGCCTGATGTGGGGCTTGATCCCACGACCCTGGGATCATGACCTGAGCTGAAATCAAGAGGCAGATGCTTAACAGACTGAGCCCCCCAGGCGCCCCTTGATTTTTATGTGAAAGTTTGAATCAGAATTTCTGAGCCAGATCTTCCGCTTCTTTCACTGAACACTTACAATTCCTCCATCTGCCCTCTTCTTAGTCAGCTGCCTGTAATGGCAGCATGAGCCTGCTGTAGGCTGAATATTGTGTCCCCGCCCCCAGGTGATGGTGTTGCGGGGTGGGGCCTGGGGGGGGTCATTAGGTCCTGAGGGTGGGTGGGGCCCCGTGATGGGATTAGTGCCCATATGAGAGAGAGAGCCCTCCCCCTCCCTCCACCTGCCCCGTGGCAACCAGCGAGAAGGCAGCCATCTGGGGTCCTCACCAGAACCCCACCATGCAGGCGCTTTGATCTCAGGCTTCCAGCTTCCGGAGCTGAGAGAGGTAAACGTGTGTGGCTGCCGCTGCCCAGTCTGTTGTCCTCTGTCACGGCAGCCTCAGCTGAGACAGACGGACAAAGTGGGACTTGTTCAGTGCCACACAACTCCCGAGTGGCATTATCTTTCGGTGACAGGCATAGATTCAAAGTTTGGACGGTACTTACGTGCATGTAACTAACATGTCCCCACTGGAACTCACGTGTCCAGGACTCAGTTCCCCAATCCAGTTCCTGTGGGTGTCACCCGCACCGCCCTCTGCCTGGGCCTCCTCCCTCACGGAAACAGCCACCAGACTGACGGGCCCTCCTGCCTCTCCCAGTTCTGGACCTTCATTAGATCACAGGACGATTGTTAACCTGGACCTGGTTGTATTAATAGTCAATTTGTAATTAATTAAGTTCCCTGCTTATTTTTTAAAGTGCTTTTTATCATTTATTTGATAAATTTTGATTGCATTCCTGCATGAAATGCTGTGATGTACTCTGAGGGGGTGTGATCCAAATGTTGAGTCTAGACACACGCCGTCTAGAAGCATGTGACAAACCCGCGTGCACCTCGTACTCCGTGGGATTTCATCCCTGGTGTTAAGACTTAAGAGAAGATTCTCCTGCGGGTCCTCCTGGAAAGGTTGCCCCCTAGACTGCTAAGTGTCCTCACAGCAGCCACGGGGACAGCTCGTAAGAGCGGTTTCCTATGGCGCCCTTAGAACAGGCTGCTGGTAAATGTCAATCCAGTACTGTAAATAGAAGTCACCGGGGCGATCCCAGAGTCATTGAGGACTTGGTTCTGGTCTGGCCGACCCCACGCAGAACGCTGGATGAACGCACCCTTCTTTCTCTTGATGAGGTGTTGACATGCACCTGGAGGCACCAGTGTCCCGGCAGCGTCCCGGGTGAGTTTCCGCTGCCTGGATGGAGCCCGCCGGGACGCTGCTCACCGTGTTCCGGACGGAGAACGAGAACCAGCCGTTTCCTCAGACGTCTCTACTGCTGTACCGCCTTCCCAGGGTTTTTGCTCTCTGAGGGTCGCTAGTGTCGAATTAGCATTTTCCTCAACTTCATTTCTGTTTAAAAATTTACACAACTGCCTTTGGGATGACTGCTTTAGCGTTTGAGTACGCAGCACCATGTGCCGTCATGGGTTTGGTGCCCCGCTCAGTTTTCTTGTCTTGTTACTTGTTCACGCGCTGCTGAAATCATCGGCACGTGCCCTGCAGACTGCGTCGTCCCAGGGGAGGTGGGCGCCCGATTCCTGAGGGCGGTGAAATCTAAGCAGAGGTAGCGGCCGTTCAGCAGAGGATTCAAGGGAGCACCAGAAGGTGAAGGTTCTCCGGAGGAGTTGCAAGGGCCCGTGTCCTGCCCTTCCACGAGGACTCGAAGAGTGCCGAGGTTCTGGTTCTGTACGGGACACACAGACGGAGGGGGTCCTCCTTGGAGCATCTTCGCAGCCACCTGCAGCTGGGAAGTGCTGTCGGTTCCGGATTTATGCACATGGAGCGTGTGTTCTCAGTTAGCCTGGGTTGACCGTGGGGGCTGGTTCCCTGGCCAGCGGGCAGGACGTCTGTGTGGGTGAGTGCGGGAGGCCTACAGTTGACGGTGAGAGGGGAGACTTGGGGAGAAGTGGGGGGCCAACTAGAGATCGGGCTGGCCGTGGCCGCACTGGAGGCCCTGGCTGGCCCCATGGGGCGCTTCTGAACCTGTGTGGCCTTTCGAGCTTTCCTGAGTTTGGGCCAGAAGGCTGCGCCTTTGTGGCCCGCGTGGGCCACCTTTCACGCGGGCTGTATCCAGAGGGTGAGCGTGGTGAGGCGGCTCTTCCTGGACGAGGCCGCTCCTCAGAAGGGCAGGTGGCTGGGGGCACGGCCTCCTGTGTCCGGGAGCAGGACCTTATCTTCTGAGGTGGGACACATGGGGTCCGACCGTCTGCCCCGTTCACAGGCAGGCATGCTTGATACTTGCCTCTTACATATGCCATTGAGCCCTTTCCACACCTTGTTGTGAACCCTCCCCGTACGCTTCAGAGGAAGGGAGTTTTATCACTTGCATTGAGTGTATGACGAGACTGTCATCCAGGGACAGTAAAGGCACCAACCTCCGTGAGTGGCTGAGTCAGGAGACGGACGCAGCGGGCCACTCGGGGCCTAATTGCCCTGTGGGGAGTTCAGTTCTGTGGAGGTGTGCACATACGAGTTTTTCACGTGTGTGTAATGACGTGTGTATTTACATAAGCATATACACAGATGCGCTGTGGGCACACATGTGTGCCTTTGTACGGAAACCTGTGTACGCCTCGCCCCGTGTGCTGGATCAGATGCCGTCAGAAACAGTGTTACCCGGAAACGTGTGTTGGCTGGTGGATAAGATGGAGCTGTCACTTCCTGTCACGAGGGGAGAGCCACCGGTGGGGGCAGGAGGCCCAGACCAGAGAGTGTGGCTGGCGTGGCCCTCGCGGCGCAGAAAGCAGGGCTCCCGGGCCAGGCCTGGAGCCTGAGGTTCTGGCTGCCGCCTCCCCCTCATAACCATGGGGTTCGAGTGGAGAAGCGTTTCGGCCCATCTGCGTGGGGGCGTGCGGAATGGCCTTTGCCCCCGCTGGTGGGGGAGTGTCTCAGGCCACCTGGGGACAGAGCCCGATGTGTCACCTCTCCCAAGGCAGTCTTCGCTCCTCCACCCCTTTCTCTCCGTGTCCGTCCCTCATCTGGTCCTTGGGTCAGAGGGCGCCTCTGGGGCAGTGAGAAGGACACGCCGCCTCCGGAGGCTGCCAGACATGCTCCATTACAGTGAGTCCTGGTGCCCACTGGCCATTGATTAAGGCTTTGAAATTTGAATGGAGTTAATCATGGTTGCAATTATTTTAGGCTGGAAAAAGCCCTTTTATAGCAGGTGCTCATCAGCACCAGTAGGGAAAAAAGTAAATTACCGCTATAGTAACTTTAAAATAAGTCATATACCTTCCGAGACACTGGTTGTAAAATGCTCTCAGAGATAACGGTGATTTAGTTTGCTGCATGAGGCCCTTAATGATAAGTCAGCTGAGTAATGGTGATGAGTATCGATAATGTCCAGTTTAATTCTGGAATGTATCAAGTCCGTGTTAGGGACGGTAATACTTGCTTTTCAGTTTCCAGGGGATGGAAGGGGGGAGAAAGCATGCATACACGTGGCTCTTCCAAAAATATGAGTTCAAAAGCATTCTTGTGTCTACCCTCCTAGAAATTATTACGAGATTCAACAAAGGAAGTTTGCTGCCCTACTGACACTGAGGTGGTATAAAGGGGCACTATTTTTTTAATTAAAAATTTTTTTTTCGTTTACTTGAGAGAGAGAGTGAGCAGGGGATAGGGGAAGAAAGACTCTTAAGCACCCTCCCACAACTGGAGCCGAAATCAAGAATCCTAAGAATTAAAAGTCTGCTTCTCAGGACACCTCTGTGCATAAAGAACACGCAGGATTCTATTAGAGAGATGACTAGCGTGTTCTTAATCATCTTGCAGGACTCAGATTGGAGTAAAACACAGATATAGCTTTTATTGATTTATCCTTAACCTTTGCTTATGTGAGAGTAATCCAGCCTAGGCTCAAACTGATGAGCCACCAGGCACCCTGGGGCAGGTTTGGAATAAGTGTCATCACTGGCATTTTTTTTTTTAATTGAGCACATATCTTTTAGCCTAGGCTGGATTACTCTCACATATGCAAAGGTTAAGGATAAATCAATAAAAGCTATATCTGAGTTTTACTCCAATCTGAGTCCTACAAGATGATTAAGAACACACTAGTCATCCCTCTGATAGAGTCCTGTGTGTTCATATGCAGAGTTGCCCTGGGAAGCAGACTTTTAATTCTTAGGAAAGAAAGTGGATCAGTGCAGCAAACAGCAGGCCTCGTGCCGTGAAAGGCCTGCAGCTGAGGAGGGTGTATGATTTCCACGTGAAGAAAGGCCTGGGGTCCCACCAGACAGGGCTCATTAATTTAAGACAGTTGAACTCATAAGCATCAGAGTTCACAATTCAATTATGCAGGGAGATAATCTCCTGTGGTGGGTTATTTAGCGCCTGAGTTCTAATTAATTCTGCTCCGCGAGGGAGGGCTGCGGAGAGCAGCCTGGGCCCATAATCGCCAGGCTGTTCATCTTCATTTTAGCAAGCTGTGCCCACGCGCCTGCTCGGCACCAAACACCTTCATCCGGTCTCGGCTGCGTTGGGCTGACGACCTCAGGAGTCAGTGTTAGGATAAACATGATTTTAACCAAGCAGGCAGCAATTTCTAGAAACCGCTGGGCTGTGTTCTGACTCTGCAGACGCTGCCTGTCACAACGGTCCTGCTTCCCGTCACCAGTTTGGATGCTGAAAATAAGTAACAGATTCAACTCCACGGGCGACTCTGACTCATGAGTCTGTTTAGAGTCCGCCTGACCCGCTCCTGTCCTTTGGGCCCCGGGCTGCACTCCTGGTTTATCAAAGCTCACTCCTCCCACTGTCTTCGGAGCCAGACTCGCAACCTGCCTGAGCGCCTTGGTTTCTGCTCGTCCCTCCCAGACTTTTGACAAAGGTGAGGCTGTCAGGTGGCGCTCACAGTGGCAGGGTGAGCGCAGGGACAGGGAGTGGGACCGAACAGCTGGACTCTGAGGACAGATGCTTCAAAGACTTGTGAATAGGGGCCACATGTTGTCCAGGATGGTGACAATTTGCTCATCACTATGGGCTTGTCGTAGAATTTATTTTATTATGATGTGTGCATGTGTATATATCTTATTTTTTCATTTGGCCCATCTTGGGTGAGTGCTAGGTACTAGGCGCTGGGCATAAAGTGATAGGTAGTCAGGACAAGCAAAGTTTTGTGAAGAAAACCACAGCCCCCAGAACTCAGCAGCCAGAAACCACAACGGCTGCTCAAGGGCCAGTTGGGGTCCTGCGCTGTCTCTTTCCCTCCAGTGGTCTGTGCTTCAGGCCAGAAATGACATGTGTGATTTCCACTCACAATCCATTGGCTGCAACTGACTATGAACCCTCCCAAACACAGGGGGTCAGGAAGGGCACGTCCTTCCAATGCCCACAGAGCCGGGGGCCAGGGATGTCTGGTGGTCAGCAAAGTGCCTGCGCACGTCGGGCGGACGCGTCTGTGTGGTACATGGGTTGGTTGGGCAGCTGGGCATCGGCAGATGATTCCAGAAGTCACCACTGCAATCCTGATGTGCCCTGGGACAGCCCGAGGCCCAGCATGCGGGCCTTGGGCATTGGCCTCTATTCACGGGTGTAGTTTCTTGTTAGATGTTTGCCGTCTCTCAGATGGAATGAATTACGATTCATAAACGTTTAGAAGTTGAGGAGATTGACTAGTAACTCTTGGTGGATTTTAACTCCTATCCGCAAGGCCCTTGGGTCGTGTTGAGGTGTCTGTGCCAGAGAAGCTCCGACTTGGCCCATTTGGGTTCATTTGATCTACAGAAACTGTTCTTGGCCAACGCTTCCTGGCAGGGATCAAAGGCAACAGCAGCCTGAGATTTTGGATTTGTGTATCAGATTTTCCAGGAAAATAGGTTTTGCTGTTCTGAAATATAATATAAACTAACCTCAAATACTCCTTTCACAGAAGAGCAGTCTGAAGCCCAAGGAAGTTACTGGCTTTTTAAGGCTACGTTTGAAACTAATGTCAGAGCACAGTGGCTGCTTTGATTTTTTAAATCACTTAAAAAATTGGGGTAAGATACATATAAATAAAATGTACATTTTTCACCACTTTACATATTTTTAGGTGTAAGTTCAGTGGCGTTAACCGCATTCACATAGTTGTATGTCCATCACCCATCACCACCGTCCGTCTCCAGAACTTCTTCCCCGACTGAAACGGCCCCTATTAAACACCAAGTCCCCGTCCCTACCCTGTGGCCAAAAGCCTGGTGTCCCCAGAGGCGTGGAGTGCTCTGTCCTGGGGTGACTCCTCCAGGCGGGGGCGTGCCCCGTCCTCCAGCAGGGCGCCCGCACTTACTGCTGGTGGTCCCGCTCTGCCGCGGCACTCGGCACTCCTCCCTGATCGCAGGGCTCGTCCCCAGACCCAGGAGGGGGTCTCCGGGTCCCAGTCTTCCCCACCTGCAGGTTTGGCCCCTGCAGAGCAGGACAGAGGGGAGATCGCCCCCAAACTTTCCATGCCCTGCTGCAGCAAACCACTCTCCTGTGGAGGCAGTTTGGCACCCCCGTTTCTGAAAGTCACGCAGTCTGACGAGGTATGTCATCAGCCAGCATCTCTCAAAACTTGGGATATGTCGTTAGAGCCATCAGTGCTGATGACGTTTTTTCCACTACTATTGCTCCTATTTGAAGTGTTTAGTCAGTTCTACAAAGACGGGCAGGAGACTCCGCAGCCCGTGCTCACAGCCCCGTCCCTCCCGCGGGGCCGCAGACACCAGAGAGCAGCCCTCATGGGGGAGAAGTGGGACGCGGTGCACCGGGGACTTTTGTGGCTGCAGGATTTGTATGAGAAGTGGGTGATTAATCAGGGCGCAGTTGTGATGCCTATTCCGTGAAACCGCAGCTGGAGTGGTTTGGTCACTGGAGGGGCAGGAGCTTAGGATCTTCGATACGAAGGAGTTTCATGGACTCTCAGCATCAGATCGCTCCAGACCGCTTCAGTTTTCCTTTCAATTTCTGGCCCATAAAGTGGGAAAGACAAAATTTATAAGAAAAGGCACCTGGCGTATTTGAGAAATTAGTAGTAGAGCATAATCTTTTGAGATGAAGTGTCATAGCCAAAATAAATAGCTTTTACATCTATGAAGTTAGAAAGTTAAAATAGAAATACAAGGAGTCTTTTTTTAAAATTTTTAAAATATTTATTTACTTTTGTGAGAGAGAGAGTGAGAGAGAGTGAGCATGGAGGAGGGGCAGAGAGAGGGAGAGCCAGAATTTGAAGCAGGCCCCAGGCTCCGAGCTGTCAGCACTAAGCCCCACACGGAGCTCAAACACGCAAACCCATGGACCGTGAGATCATGACCTGAGCCGAAGTCAGACGCTTAACTGCCGGAGCCCCCCAGGGGCCTCAAGAAGGAGTCTTGATGCCGAATTTATGTGGGCCAATCCACATCTGCTTCCGGGAGAAGGACTCATAGAGATTTTGACATCATGAACTGAAAGGACAAGTTCAAGGCAAGAGCAGATATTTGTTACTAATAATTTAATTAACAAATGAAAATTGATTTTTCAAGTTGAACCTAAGGTATGCAATTTTAAAAATGTACTCTGTATATGTGTTCACCCTAAGAAAGAGCCACTTGGTAAAGGATAAGGCACACAGTGAACACAGAAGTTTGATTTTTTTTGAAGAAAAATACATAAGATAAGTGGGAGATAAACACACAGAGAGCTGCCAGGCCGAAGCTGGGAGCTGAGTGAAGAGCCATTTCCAGGACCCTGTCCCTGCACCTCCCGATTCAGACAAAGGCTCAAAATCCTGGCCTTCGAGGACTCGGCCTTGCAAGTGACAGGGAAGTCGCAGCTTTCCCGTGACGAGCAGCCCTCTGTCGAGTCCTGTCGAGGATGCTCCAGCGCCCCTCAGAGCGGTGCTGGCCACGCGCTGCGGGCTTCCTCCAGAAGCCGGCCTCCGGGTGGCTTCCAGGAGGCCCAGCCTCTGTCACCCTGCCCCACCCCTGCGCCGCCACCCCAGGGCGCAGCTGAGCAGGAGAGCCCTGCGTGCCTCCCTGCGAGGTGGCCGCAGCCGCGTGCGGCAGGAGCGCCTTGTCAGGACAGCGTCCGTCTCCCAGCCGTGGTGGAGCCTTGAGGACTGTATTCCGATGTCGCGCAAATACGTTTTTGGAGATGATAATGAGGTGCCAGGTGTAAAGCTGGAAAGGTTAGGGAGGTAGCATTTGAAGGAATAAATAATCAGAATGCTCTTTAGGGGATGACGAAGTGACTCTGAATAGTTTAAACCAGATAAACAGGGTTCAAAGCAAACCACATACTTCCAGCCATCAGTCTGAGTCTTTTTACAGACTAGCCTAGACCTCTGGGTAATATCGTCGGGAAACATCCTCTGTTTCATCTGGAACCATGCAACTTTCTGATTAGTAATATTAATGGGAGAAATAATATCCCTGTATATACAGGGAACAAAAATAGCATTCTCATTGAGGCCAGGGCAGAGCTGGGGGGCTTGCCAGGAGGTGACTTCGGGCTGACGCTCGCAAGGAGTTATTTCCTGTCTTTGCTTACCTTCCGGTTCCTTCCGAGCTGTTGGACTTATAGCCTTTATGTGTCACAGTCATCTGTCTGTCATCTCCACCTGCATGTATGGGACGTGGACCCATCCTGAACGGCATGTTTAAGGCTCTTTAAAACTGGAGAGCAGAGAGGCGTGTTGATGGTCCAGCCCGCACACTGCCTACGAGACGCAGGTCAACAGCCTGCTCTCCTCGGCGTCCGTCCCCACCCTTGAGCAGCAGCGTCACCCGACCTGCCTCAGGCTTCACTGGTAGATGGGTTAACGTGTTGCGGGGGTCGCTCGGTCGTGCCTTCCGTGGAGTGTCTGTTCCACTCCTCAGAGTTCACCTCCCAGCCCATCACCTCTGTGATCAGGGAGAGGGAGGTTCCAGTAGCCACAGTGTGACATGAGACAAAACCGCATGCTGTTCCCAACGACTTTGCGTTCTGTGAAATCCTGGGCCGTGCGTGTGTACGTAAGTGTGTACATCTGTACACGCGTGCATGAAGAGGCAAGAGTAGAACTGTGCTTGAGGTCTGGTGAAGAAACCATCAACGTGAAGATCGCTTGTGGGAAGGTGGGTGTGGGTTGCTGGGAAGTGACTTTGTGAGGTGTGGGGACCGTCACAGACCATGCCCTCTGCGGGACGGCTGCGTGCCACACGTCCAGTGTGTCCTCTGCGGGAGCCACCGAGCATCACCCCCCCACCCCCACCCCCGCCCTCTGTGGGCCGCTGAGTTGCAGTAGGTCTGGCTTCCTCGCTTGTCAAGGGCGGGTCGGTTCAGAACCCACAAAGTCGCATGTGAGACAAACACTGCGGCTCTCTCATCTCCCAGCGCACACCTGCCGTGTTGGTGTGCATGGTTTCGGGTCTGTAACCTGCCCCATCCCCGCGATCGGTGGGGCGCCTCCTCCGTTCCCGACGCTCCCGTGAAATACCGAGTCATGTCCTGCCTTTGTCCTGACCGATGGGTTCGTGTTGCTGCCGCTGCTCTGGTGCCGGGCCGGGAAGTCGAGGCTCCGCTGCCCCCCGCTCCCCCCCAGTGTATCCTGGAGGCCCTGGCCCGGCCGGGTGCGCACAGATGCTCCCGGAACACTCGCCGCACCGACCTGATGCGGAAGTTGTAACTGTTGGGGGCTGTATTCTCTTCCCCCTCCTGTGTGACCCTAGACCGCATCGCCTGTCACTGCCGCGTGGGACCCAGTCTGGACCCCCATCCGGCCCCACCGGCCCCTCAGGTGTGCCATTCTGATCTCAGGCAGTTTGCCTTCAATATTCCAGAGAAAGAAAAACTCAATTTCCAACAAACGTTTCCAACGTGAAACCTGTTCCGAGGCTGCCTGCACGGGGGAGCCGGGCCCTCCTCCCGACAGGGGTGCGTCTTTGTTCCGAGGAAGGCAGAACAGAAGGCAGAACGGGCTAGACCGCGGCGTGTGCGGGCGGGCGGCCGCCGCTCCCGCAGCACGTGTATCCTGGTGTATCATGTAACGGCGCGCTGTGGGGAATAGTAATGAATAGTTGGGACCACAATAATGCGCATTGTTGATGTTTGTTAAAATAAAGATATTCAATTTATAATAAAAGGGATTAAAAGCTTAATTCACGGCTATGTTAATATTTGCCTGCGGGTGCGCAGATAAAGGGTGACGCACCTTATCACGTCGAACACCTGCGCGCACAAGTTCCTCCACGGGGATCTCCATGGGATTGCACGTCTCAGAGAGCTTACGCTTCCATTTCCCAAAGTAATGAATATAGACAGGCTCTCCTCACTCCAACTCTATCCTGGAATGAGTACTGTGACTTCAGCTACAAAAATGCGGATTAATTGCGGCAGCGATCCGCCGCGATTTTCCCACTGCAGCAGCCGGTGAGCAGGCCGCCAGCGCGTGTGCACGCTGTCACTTCTGGACGCCCGCAGGACGCCCCCACCTGGGGCTTCTCCCGCCGGCAGAAGGGCACGCGGGAACCAGCTCTCTGGACACACATACTTGCGAATGGAATCATGTTTTAAAGTATCTGGTGGGGGGTGGGGGGCGCTTTACTCTCCGTGGGAGATTTGTGATGAATTGTTTGGGTGCAGCGTTCCAGTGGAAAGTTAACACATGCTTATGGCACCTCTGACTTCACCATCCTGGGCTAATTCCCTAGGAGATTCAGAGATAAGGTGCCTTGTAGCCTCGGAAAAAAACAGGAAGAAAAGCACGCGAGTACTAAGCGATGAGTTTTATTTCTCAGGATGCATGTTATGTAGATGGTAGGCTGTTGACATATTTAAAGATCTTGGTTAGTACCGGTGTCCCGGGCAGTGACAGAGCCCCCCCAGGCGGACTGCACCCCAGACCTTGGTCCTTCCCAGTCCCGGCAGCGTGGGCCTGGAATCAGGGTGCGGGCCAGGATCGGGGGTGGCAAGGGCCTTGCTCCCTCTGAGGGCACTGGGGAATGGGGTGCCACACACCCAGGCTCCTTAAGACGGTCCTTGTGGTTTCTGCTGCGTCCAAACCTCCTCTTTCATAAGGACACCGTCGGTGAATTAGGGCCACTTGAACCCTGTGTGACCTCAACTTCACCAATTATACCTGTAGTGACCTTGTTCCCAAATAAGGCCACATCCTATGGCTCTAGAGGTCAGGGCTTGAAGACAGGCGTTAGTGAGGACATGGCTCAGCCTGTTAGCAACTGCAGGTGCATGGCAGACGGCAGCCTGAGGCGCAGAGCAGACTGCCTCCCGCAGGAGGTTGCCCGGAGAAGCTGGGCCCTGGGCAGGGCTGTCTGTGGCTCCTGACTAGTGTCTTGTTCCCACACCTGCGTGAGTCCACAGGAAGATGGACAGTATGGACTGGCCCCCCAGTCACTGTGGGGGAAGCCGTCCCCATGGCCAGGATCCGATGTAGGGACGCGGAGTAGACCCAGATCTCCCAGTCTCTGGAAATCCAAAGGTGGGGACGGGTCTTTAGGTGGGAAACTGTGATGTCTCCCAAAGTCGGGGCGGTGCTTCTTGGATGCAGGCAGATGGGCTTTGGTGATGGTGTTGGAGGCGGTGCGGCCCAAGTGTGGCAGCTCATGGCCTGCCCACGTGTTTCCGGCTTCCCCGTGTTCCAGGTCTGTGGAAACCAGTGAGGGCTCAGGGGCTGGCCGGGTTGACCACACAGTCGTCTGGAGAGCTCCCCTGGTCCTCCTGTGGCCTCGGACGCCGTGCCGAGCCTGTCGTATGCGCCACAGAGTGGGACCTTCTCCCAAGAGACAGCCCTGATCCTGATGTCTAGATGAAAGACGGTGTTGAGTAATTGTCCAACCAAGGGTCTCAGCCTCTGCTGGGGTTTGGCTCCATCGGTTTGGGTCCAGAGGGCTTGCTCTCAACCATGTGCCGTCGGCCCCCTCCACAAAAACCACGAAAGGGTTTCAGAGGACGAGTTAGGGACGACGTTGCAGATGAGAGGAAAACGGACCGCCTGGGCTGCAGGGCTGGCGAAGCCGTGGCGTTGGGGTGGCTCTAGGCCAGGCTAACGGTGGCGGGAGGGGTGTGTTTACTGGATGGCAGGAAATATGGCTTCTGTGGGCTGGAGGCCCTGTGTGCAGAGGGTGGGAAATAAATTTGGTAGGAAAGTTGGAGTGACTATTCATGTAAGGCTCGGAACGCAAGCAGAAGTCTCTGAAGTGGACTCTTGCAGTGAGCATTTGCCGTAAGCTGCTTAGAAGGAGGTGGGTCTGGTGGGGAAGGTAGGCCCGCGGGCCAGAGGAGGACCAGCGGCAGGTGCCTGCAGCGGTGGCCAGCGTCCAGGTGTGGTGACCAGCTGCCGGGGTTGGATAAAGAGGAAAGAAAGGTTTTCAATAGAAGACACTAAATGAGAAACAGACTTACTGTAAGAATAGACACTATACATCCTGAGGATTCCTGGCCCTTGTAATTTCATATGACTTAATATTTTCCACAAAGAACCCATTGCGTTGATTTAAAAAGTAAACATTCTGTGACTTTGCATATAAATAGGTCCACATGTCTGATAAAGTTGACAGATCATGGGTCTCTATGTATTTCAGTTTGTGGCTTAGAAAACACGCACCCAGGAGATTGGGGGCGCTGAGCCACCAAGCCAAGACCGAAAGGGCAGCGTGGGGACAGGCAGGTGCAGGCAGGCTGGTGGGTCTCGGGCTGACACAGCGGCAGACCCGGGGCAGCCCAGAGCAGGTCTTGTGAGGCAGGGAAGGCCAGGCTTGTGGAGACAATAGCTCAAGGCCAGAATTAGCAAGTGTCGCACACCGAGCCCCAAGCCGGGCTCAGAAGCTGTGTTTGTCTTGTTTGATTCGGTGACCAGGCGTCCAGATCCGACTCTGCTGAGGGGTTGTCAGAGGCTGGTCCACCAGGTGCCTCATGGACACGACGGGCATATGCCCTGCCCCACGTGCTAGACGCGCCTGGTTCCGGAGCGGCAGTGAGGCCGCCTCTGAGTGTGGACGGAGGAGGCAGCCTGACAGCCGCCCCCTCCCCCCCATGCCTGACAGGTGGGCGCAGGACACACCCTCCGTCGGTGCTGTTCACATGTGGATTTATCCAGATGCACAGTTGCACAATGTGTTTTAAAAAGTCATCTTTTGGGGGCACCTGCGTGGCTCGGTTGGTTAAGTGTCTGACTTCAGCTCAGGTCATGATCTCACTGCTTGTGAGTTTGAGCCCTGAACCGGGTTCTCTGCTGACAGCTCGCGGCTTGGAGCCTGGAGTCTGCTTCAGATTCTGTCTCCATCTCTCTGCCCCTTCCTTGCTCGTTCTCTGCCTCTTTCTCTCTGAAATATAAATAAATAGAAGTAAAACAAATATAAAACATTTACCAAGTCACCCTTAAATGCGTATGTAATGGATTCTTTACCGAAGACACCAAATGATGAGCAGTTAGGAGTTAGGATTGCCACACAACCGGGGTGCACAGTGGCCCCCGGTCACAGGGACTGTGTCTGCAGGAACGCAGGGAGGAGGCACGGTGGACGGGTTTGCATAAGGAGCCTCCGTTGGAGACTATTTTGTGTTCCGATGAGCTGTGCCGCCCACTTTGTCAGTACCTAGCTGCCGGCGGCCGTCAGAATCGAGTTAATTCAGCTTTGGTTCCTCCATTACACGAGCCACATTCCAGGTGCTCAGAGAGCCACACTGGCACCTTACCACCGCCTTGGATGGAGCAGGTGTGGGACATTTCCATCACCACAGAAAGCGCCAAGGGAGGGCGTTGCCCTCGGGGACCACATCCGCACGGTCTAGAAACACCGTGAGGCGACCCGGTCCAGCTGGTTGTTTATGTCACTAAATGAAGTTGCCTCCCTGTAACTGTCACCCAGCCTTACTTCCCTGTCTTCACCGTGTATGTGGGAAAGAAAGGTCTAATTTCTGTCTTAGATGGTAAAATACCAAAGTATGGTTTAAAAGAACCTATTTTAACTCTTTAGCTAGAGAAAGGCCAAAGTGGAACTCTGGTACAGCAGTGGGAAGGCACAGTTAATGATGTCAGCAAGAATAAAATTATAACTGACAGATTATACAGTGTAAATAAGTGACACTAGCAACCTTTGAAGTTGGTAGTTTGTTTCTAGGCGGCCACTGCAGCGATATTTGATTGTAGCTAAGTGTCAAATACGGTGCAGAATGAACACAGTCTAGTTACTTTTAGGACAGGAGGCGCTTCTGAGGGTATGTGGGGGCTCATTCGTGCTTGTGTCACCAGCCGTGTGTCAGGAGCTCACCGCTCTGTGGTGGCTATGGGCTTGGGAGCAGCAGTCATTTCATTTCCTCTGTTAGCTCTGTAGTTTACAAGCTGTGTGACGTTGAGGATCTACCTGAGCGTCTCTGAGCCTCAGTTTTCTCAGTGAACGGGGTCCTGTGGCATCTCCCCTACTGGCTGTCAGAGCGGCTGGTGTAACGGATGTAGTGAGCTTGGCCCTGGACCGAACATGCATGGACCGTCAGCTGTGAGTGTGTCTGGTGCTGTTAGTTGGTGGGTGCTGGCGACCGGCTGGGCTGCTGTCAGACGCAAGGATGAATTTGAAACTGCTGTCTTCACGGCCAGATCATGGCTTCCTGGGCAGGCTAAGGAGTGCCCCTCCGAGCGATTTTCTATTCATCTGTGGGTAGCATTCAACAATAATGTGTCTCTAGCCTTTGAAACAGAGAACTGGGAGCACCTGGGGGGCTCAGGCGGTTGAGCGTCCAACTTCGGCTCAGGTCATGATCTCATGGTCAGTGGGTTCAAGTCCCAAGTCGGGCTCTGTGCTGACAGCTCAGAGCCTGGAGCCTGCTTCAGATTCTGTGTCTCCCTCTCTCTCTGCCCCTCCCCTGCTTGTGCTCTCTCTGTCTCTCAAAAATAAATAAAAAAACATAATAAAAAATACTTTGAAACAGAGAACTGAAACAATTAGAGAATCAAAAATTTGAAGTTTTCTTTTTTTAATGTTTATTGATTTGTGTGAGAGAGAGAGAGAGAGAGAGAGAGAGAGAGAGAGAGA